>NC_048587.1:4736009-4908509 GCF_013265735.2 Oncorhynchus mykiss | reverse complement strand
CTGGATACGTGAACGGTGAAGTTAAGAGTGCAAACTCACTTATTTAAACAACAACAGAGAAACTAAACTAACAAGGAGCTGCTACTTTTGCACGATGGGGCACAGAATCAGAACAATCCCAGACGGGTGTAAACTCACTTATTTAAACAACAACAGAGAAACTAAACTAACAAGGAGCGGCTACTTCTGCACAATGGGGCACAGAATCAGAACAATTGCAAACTAATTATTCAGACTCCTCCTACTATTTTTCCCACATTATTGTTAAATTACAGCCTTATTCTAATATTGATGAACTAAACATTTTTCCCTCTGCAATTTCCACACAATTCCAAATCATGACAAAGGGAAAACAGGTTTTAAGACTTTGTTTTGTTCATGTACTGTATACATATACATTTTTTAAAATAACTTATTTACATAAGTATTCAGACCCTTCGCTATGAGACTCGAAACTGAGCTCAGGTGCATCCTGTTTCCATTGATTATACTTGAGATGTTTCTACAAGTTGATTGGGGAAGGGTACCAAAACATTTCTGCAGCATTCAAGGTCCCCAAGAACACAGTGGCCCCAACCTAAAGATTCTCAGACCATGAGAAACAAGATTATCCGGTCTGATGACACCAAGCTTGAACTCTTTGCTCTGAATGCCAAGCGGCACGTCTAGAGGAAACCTGGCACCATCCCTACGATTAAGCACGGTGGTGGCAGCATCATGCTGTGCAGATGTTTTTCAGCAGCAGGGACTGGGAGACTAGTCAGAATCGAGGTGAAAGATAAACGGAGAGATCCTTTCTAGGGAGTTTTTCCTAGCCACCGTGCTTCTACACCTCATTGCTTGCTGTTTGGGGTTTTAGGCTGGGTTTCTGTACAGCACTTTGAGATATTAGCTGATGTACGAAGGGCTATATAAATAAATTTGATTTGATTTGATGAAAACCTGCTCCAGAGCACTCACGACCTCAGACTGTGGCGAAGGTTCATCTTCCAACAGTACAACAACCCTAAGCACACAGCCAAGACAACGCAGGAGTGGCTTCGGGACAAGTCTCTGAATGTCTTTGAGTGGCCCAGCCAGAGCCCAGACTTGAACCTGATTGAAAAATGTATTTATTTTTGCTTTATTTAACTAGGCAAGTCAGTTAAGAACAAATTCTTATTTACAATGACGGCCTACTGGGGAACGGTGGGTTAACTGCCTTGTTCACGGGCAGAATGACAGATTTTTACCTTGTCAACTCGGGGATTCGATCCAGCAACCTTTCAGTTACTGGCCCAATGCTCTAACCACCAGGATAACTGCCGCCCCCAAAATCTCTGGAGAGACCTGAAAATAGCTGTGCAGCAACACTCCCTATCCAACCTGACAGAGCTTGAGAGGATCTGCAGAGAAGAATGGGAGAAGCTCCCCAAATACAGGTGTGCCAAGCTTGTAACATCATACCCAAGAAGACTCGAGGCTGTAATCGTTGCCAAAGGTACTTCAACAAAGTACTGAGTAAAGGGTCTGAATACTTATTTAAATGTGATATTTAAGTTTTTTTTTTTTTTATATTTAAGACTTTTGCTACAATTTAAAAAAAAAAACTGTTTTTACTGTGTCATTATGGGGTATTGTGATGTCATTATGGGGTATTGTGATATCATTATGGGGTATTGTGATATCATTATGGGGTATTGTGATGTCATTCTGGGGTATTGTGTTGTCATTCTGGGGTATTGTGATGTCATTCTGGGGTATTGTGTGTAGATTGATCAGGGGAAGAAGGCAATTGAATCAATATTAGAATAAGGCTGTAACGTAGCAACATGTTGAAAAAGGTCAAGGGGTCTGAACACTCGATCTTGACCGATACTAGTAACAATGTGCCACAACTACGAACTATGGAAAACCATCCTGAAAATGAACTTTCTCCAAGTGTGAACTTTTGAAATGCATAAAGGTCACAATAGAAATCCATTTTAACTAGGTGCTGTAACGCGTCTAAGAGAGTAAAACATAATGAGGGGAATAAATGGGCATTGGAAGGCTTTCTGATTTACGCTGGTATTTTACACATTCTGAGGGTATTAAGAGTGCCCTAAAAAGAACATTACCAAGCCACATAAAAAGGCAAGGATTAAAGTAGGTAGGCCTTAATGTGGCAGAGTATAAAGAATCACGAGACGAGATAAATTGTCCCAGAAATGATACTGTTGAACTTAGTCTTCCTGGTGGGTCTTCCTGGGTGGGAGGGAGGATACATTTTTTTTCAGGATGGGGTCCGTTTTTGTAACTCATTAAAAAGCTAAGTTGCCAACAGGCAAGACTCGTAAAATATGAAAAGAAATTAGTGGGTCGTAATTTGACAGAAGAAGAAAGGTAACAATAATGATGTGAAATAAACTGACACTGACAATCTGTCTGTCTGTCTGTCTGTCTGTCTGTCTGTCTGTCTGTCTGTCTGTCTGTCTGTCTGTCTGTCTGCTGGAGCCAAATGTCATTCATATTTTATCCACAGAGCAGCACCACTAATTGGCTCTATAGCTTCCATTTCCTGAATTACATTTCCAGAATCCATCCCTCCATCCCTGTTCTCACTCACCTTTTAAAGCTAAATCATTTGAGTTCAAAAGAAAGCGCTAGTGAAAGGGAATGAGAGAGGCGAGGCAGAGTGAATGAGAAAGAGAGAGGGAGGGAGAAAAAAAAAAGAAAACGTTCTTCTCGGGTCCTCTTTTTAATGAGATAAAAAATTCCCATTTCTCCCCATTTCCCTGCTATAATTGCTGATTATGTTGTTATACACCATACCAGGAGCTCTCCTCTCCTCCAGCCTCTCCTCCCCATCAGCCAGATTCAGCATGGCATCTACAGGGCTTCAAAGGGCCCAGGCTGGAGAGGTGGGCAGACTCGTTTGGAGCGTCTCTCCTTCAGGCCGCAGTAACGCAGCAAGGTAAACACGGCATGGTTACTCCTAATTACCCCTCTGGACTCGGCCAGGGCAGCTCTGTTTCAGCTGACCCCTGTGATAATAAAGATTAAGGGCATATCGTATTTCTTTTGACAGTTTAATTAGGAATTCAGCTGTAGGGGCACGAAGCAAGTTACCATGTGCCATGAAATATTTAAAAAGAATGACATCCAAAAAGAATCCTAATGAAAATGGTCTTCCTCCGTCCTGAACTGCTACGGTACGGGACAGACTAGGGGATATTAGGTCAATGATTCTAATCAATAACCTCTTGATCTCCTACATGTTAATACACTGCTGCCTGCTGTTATCTAAGCTCCAGAAGAAGAAGACGGGGGGACGGGACGGGGGACGGGACGGGGGACGGGACGGGGGGGGTTGAATAGTGGAGGCAACAACTGTTTTTTTTCTTTGTGACTTGCGGTAGCACTGTGTGGTTCTAAATCAATAGTTTGTTTAGTATTCTGAAAATGGCTGAAATATTAAGTTGCTTGACCCTGCTGTAGGTCGTGTCACTGTTTGTTACATACAATATGTTCTGTGGACTTCACCAGACGGATGTTGCTCTCCAGAGTGTGCAACGCTGTCATCATGGCAAATTTGAAGAATCTCAAATATCAAAATATATATATATTTTTTTGTTACCCCTTTTTCTCCCCAATTGGTAGTTACAGTCTTGTCCCATCGCTGCAACTCCCGTACGGACTCGGGAGAGACGAAGGTCGAGAGCCGTGCGTCCTCCCGAAACACAACCCAACCAAGCCGCACTGCTTCTTGACACAATGCCCACTTAACCCGAAAGCCAGCCGCACCAATGTGTCAGAGGAAACATCGTACACCTGGTGACCGTGTCAGCGTGCACTGCGCCCGGCCCGCCACAGGAGTCGCTTGTGCACGATGGGACACGGACATCCCTGCCAGCCAAACCCTCCCCTAACCCGGACGACGCTTGGCCAATTGTGTGCCGCCCCACAGCCGGCTGCGACAGAGCCTGGACTCGAACCCAGAATCTCTAGTGGCACAGCTATGCAGTGCCTTAGACCACTGGGCAACTCGGGAGACCCCTTGTAAAATATATTTTGATTTGTTTAACACTTTTTTGGTTACTACATGATTCCATATGTGTTATTTCATAGTTTTGATGTCTTCAATATCATTCTACAATGTAGAAAATAGTAAAAATAAAGAAAAACCCTTGAATGAGCTCGTGATCTAAAACTTTTGGCCATTAGTGTAGGCTGTAGGAATGCTATGGTGTAAATGCAGACTGCTGTAGAATGATATAGGCTGCAGGAATGCTATGGTATAAATGCATAATGCTGTAGAATGATATAGGCTGCAGGAATGCTATAGTGTAAATACATAATGCTCTAGACAGAATAAGAGACACAAGACAAAGGTTGTGTCCCGAATGACACCCTAGTCCCGATGTAGTGCACTATTAAGGGCGTAAGGCAAGGGGAAACATGCTGGGATATGTGATATCTTCTCTTTAGAGACAGTGAATCAGGTTCTGGTGTTTCAGCGCACAGCCACTTCCTGTTATTGGAACTGATGAATAGCCACTAGGCAATATAAAGGGAGGAAGTCTGACTAGCTATTAATGATAACGCTTAGCTCATGTTGTTGGCCCTGGCTCTCCTGAAGTCTGACTAGCTATTAATGATTACCTTTAGCTCATGTTGTTGGCCCTGGCTCTCCTGAAGTCTGACTAGCTATTAATGATAACCATTAGCTCATGTTGTTGGCCCTGGTTCTCATGATGCCTGACTAGCTATTAATGATTACCCTTAGCTCATGTTGTTGGCCCTGGTTCTCCTGAAGTCTGACGAGCTATTAATGATTACCCTTAGCTCATGTTGTTGGCCCTGGTTCTCCTGAAGTCTGACGAGCTATTAATGATTACCCTTAGCTCATGTTGTTGGCCCTGGTTCTCCTGAAGTCTGACGAGCTATTAATGATTACCCTTAGCTCATGTTGTTGGCCCTGGTTCTCCTGAAGTCTGACTAGCTATTAATGATTACCCTTAGCTCATGTTGTTGGCCCTGGTTCTCCTGAAGTCTGACAAGCTATTAATGATTACCCTTAGCTCATGTTGTTGGCCCTGGTTCTCCTGAAGTCTGACTAGCTCATCAGGAAATGGCTGACTTTTCGGATACATGTTTTCTTCAGGAGGTGGGAGTCAGTCTTCATTGAAAGAATAATAACCAGATAGGCAGATGCTAACATATGAATTGTGCTAAGCCATAAGGTCATGTTATAATGATGTGGTGATTTTGCATTGTATAATAGACAGCAAATAGTAGGTCCTTCAAGTCACATCTTTCAAAGGACATCCTGTAGGTTTTAATTCATGGCCGGAGTGTATTCCTAAAAATTACGAATTAAAAATTATAATATAAAGTTGAGTAAATTATGGTCATTTTTTTCTCAAATAAATGAATAGTCACTCAAAAGCACAAACAATTGAGTTTAAAGATCTGGGGTTAATATGATACCACTTCTCCAACCAGGGATGCCATGTGTAAGAGACAAGGCCTGGGGCTAATATGGTACCACTTCTCCAACCAGGGATGCCATGTCTTTAAGAGACAAGTCCTGGGGTTAATACGGTACCACTTCTCCAACCAGGGATTCCATGTGTTTAGGGACAAGGTCTGGGTTGGGGTTAATATGGTACCACTTCTCCAACCAGGGATTCCATGTGTTTAGGGACAAGGTCTGGGTTGGGGTTAATATGGTACCACTTCTCCAACCAGGGATGCCATGTGTTTAGGGACAAGGCCTGGGCTGGGGTTAATAAGGTACCACTTCTCCAACCAGGGATGCCATGTGTTTAGGGACAAGGTCTGGGTTGGGGTTATTATGATATCACTTCTCCAACCAGGGATGCCATGTGTTTAAGAGACAAGGTCTGGGGCTAATATGATACCACTTCTCCAACCAGGGATGCCATGTGTTTAAGAGACAAGGCCTGGTGTTAATATGATACCACTTCTCCAACCAGGGATGCCATGTGTTTAAGAGACAAGGCCTGGTGTTAATATGATACCACTTCTCCAACCAGGGATGCCATGTCTTTAAGAGACAAGGTCCGGGCTGGTGTTAATATTATACCACTTTTCCAACCAGGGATGCCATGTGAATTCTCCTAGTCATGGTTAACATGAAAACAAATGATTGTGGTTTGCTATATAACAGTCTGACAAGGAGTGAGGTCTTGCAGCTGCAAGTAGAAAACCACACTGGGTTGGAAGATGTTCTTGGCCGACTGTACAGTGAGGAATGTGGCTTCACTCCAACTACTGGCAGGCTGTGCTGGGGGAAGCCTGGGTAAATCTGGAAGCAATTACCAAGCTCTTGATGCAAGTAAATTCCCATATTACCTTGGCGGACATCTGAAAAAGACATTTTGCAGGAGAGATATTTGGTGAGGTTTAGTTTCTGGAGCTTAGCAACATAAATGTGTTGTCAGTGAACTATTAAAAACAGTGGACTTACTGTATGTTGGCAAGAGGTACTGTGTGGATGAATGGATCTGATTACTAGGAAGTCCATGAAATAATAACCTAAATGGGTGCAGTACTGCAGAATCTCTGATACGTCCCCTGACTACACTGACATGGGCGTGTGTTCTAAATGTCACCATATTCCCTATATAGTGCACTACAGTACAGTGCGCACAGACACACAGACAAAGATCCTCCCCACACACACACACACACACACACACACTCCTGCTTTTTAGCAGAACACTATAAAATAAGTCATTTTAAATAGGAATTTGATCTTAATTGACTCGCCTGGATAAATAAGGATAGTACAATTTCTTTGCAATTTTCACCTAAAATTACAAGTCTAACTGCTTGTAACTCAGGACCTGAAGCATGGATATGCATATTCTTGATAAAATTTGAAAGGAAACACTTTGAAGTTTGTGGAAACCTGAAAGTAATGTAGGAGAATGTAACACATTAGATCTGGTAAAATATAATACCTACATTCGTTTTTTTTAAAGCATCTTTGAAATGCAGGAGAAAGGCCACAATGTATTATTGCAGTTTAGGCGCAATTTAGATTGTAGCCACTAGATGGCAGCAGTGTATGTGCAAAGTTTTAGACTGATCCAATAAACCATTGCATTACTGTTCAACAGTAAGTAATTACTGTTCAATGTTGTAAGTCTGCCCAAATGTGCTTAATTGATTTATTGATACATTTTCAAATACATAACTGTGCACTCCCCTCAAACAATAGCATGGTATTATTATTTCACTGTAACAGCTACTGTAAATTGGACAGCGCAGATTAGATTAACAAGAATTTAAGCTTTCTGCCCATATCAGACATGTCTATGTCCTGGGAAATGTTCTTCTTACTTACAATGGCATTCTAATCACAATAGTGCACGTTAGCTCAACCGTCCCACGGGGGGTGGAGGGGGGTGGGGGTGTGGGGGGGTGGGGGGGCTGTGTGTGTGTGGGGGGGGGGTTTAAATAGAAAATACATAGGGAATAGGGTGTCATTAAGGACGCGGCCATGCCAGCCCCTACATCCAGTTTCCCTGGGGGACAGAACCTGAGGATTTATCCTCTTCCATATGCAACCATCAGAAACAGGAAATGCCAGACGGAACGTTGCGAATCAATGTAGGAAACCCCCTGGAAAAAGAAGAGCGGAGGAGGAGGAGGAGGAGGACAGTATGATGTGAAATATGAGGCTCTTCTTTTTAAAACCCCACACCAAATGTCCTTCAACTCCCACACACAGAAAGACACAGGAAGACACAGGAAGACACAGATGTGCGGGGAAACGTACACACACACACACACACACACACGCACACGCACACGCACACGCACAAGCACACACACACACACACACACACACACACACACACACACACACTTTAATTAGCAATCTGGGAATTTGATTGCCCTTCTCGATGGAATTTTTCTTCTTTTGATTTAAAACCAGTTCGTGTTTCATAGAATAACAGCAGCGCGCCTGGTTAACGCGTTAGATGATACTTTAACTCTTATAAATCACCGTTTTAATAGATACACGGCACGGAGAATTACTGCCTTTATCGTTTAATGGGAAACACACGAAAAGTTCAAGAGCTGCTCAAGTCTTTTACACAATCCCCTGGTTTTCTCCCATAGTACCTTTAGTCATCTGGGAAACCAGGCAGACATATGATATTTCCGAGCAGCATGGAAAGGAATATTGGAGAAGACAAAAAAAATAAAATAAAAAAATAAATAGCTTCTCAGAATCAGAGTTGAAGCTCTATCCACTTAAATAACAGTGTTGTATTAGAATGAGTAATGAATGTTATTTTTATTTTACCTTTATTTAACCAGGCAAGTCAGTTAAAGAACACATTCTTATTTTCAATGACGGCCTAGGAACAGTGGGGGTTAACTGGTCTAGGAACACTGGGTTAACTGGTCTAGGAACAGTGGGGTTAACTGGTCTAGGAACAGTGGGGTTAACTGGTCTAGGAACAGTGGGGTTAACTGGTCTAGGAACAGTGGGGTTAACTGGTCTAGGAACAGTGGGGTTAACTGGTCTAGGAACAGTGGGGTTAACTGGTCTAGGAACAGTGGGGTTAACTGGTCTAGGAACAGTGGGGTTAACTGGTCTAGGAACAGTGGGGTTAACTGGTCTAGGAACAGTGGGTTAACTGGTCTAGGAACAGTGGGTTAACTGGTCTAGGAACAGTGGGTTAACTGCCTGTTCAGGGGCAGAACAACAGATTTTTACCTTGTCAGCTCGGGGATTTGAACTTGCAACCTTTCGGTTACTAGTCCAACGCTCTAACCACTATATTATTTAAGGACCACGAAGATAACATTTGGGATTGAATATACTATATCAAATTAAATCTAATTGTATTAGTCACATACACCGTTTTAAAGCAGGTATAACAAGTGAATTGGTTTCGTGCCCCTCAACATTGCAGTACAATATCGATATCCAGAACAATGAAAAGCCATTAAAAATAATAATAATTAGAGGAAGGTAATATGCAGGAGTAATAAAACGTATATTTACAAAATAGTACGACTGTGGTACAAATATAAAGTGGATAGTGTATTGGTCACGAAATCGAAGAGGGGATAGCGGGGTAAGTTGAGCCAAAGGGGTAAATTGAGCCAGCCTTGTTTCTGAGGAAACCATACACAAAATGTATAATTTTACAACAACAACAAAAAATGTCAGAAGATTCTGTGAAGGAAGGAACCACATGGAAAAAAAGAAAGAAAGTGGTAAGCTAGTTAGTTCCAAATAACTAGATTTCCACAGAGTCAAATGAATGTATTGTGTTTGAGGTTTCTTGATGCTTGTACCTAAACCAATGTAGAGCTACGCAAATATCCTGAAATATATGTCAATATCTTTGTTGGAAATACTAATATATTTCCCTTGATGGAGTGATGCTGAATGTATAAAATGGCCCCACTCTCCCCTAAATCAGACATAATAGAACAGCAGAATGCAATATGTGTAACGGTCGTCATCGGTGGAAGAAGGTGAGGACCAAGGTGCAGTGTGGTATGTGTCCATATTTATTAAAATGAACACGGAAATAACAAAACTAACAAAGAGAAACGACCGAAAACAGTTCTGGCTGGTGCAGACACACAACAGGAAACAGTTCTGGCTGGTGCAGACACACAACAGGAAACAGTTCTGGCTGGTGCAGACACACAACAGGAAACAGTTCTGGCTGGTACAGACACACAACAGGAAACAGTTCTGGCTGGTGCAGACACACAACAGGAAACAGTTCTGGCTGGTACAGACACACAACAGGAAACAGTTCTGGCTGGTGCAGACACACAACAGGAAACAGTTCTGGCTGGTGCAGACACACAACAGGAAACAGTTCTGGCTGGTACAGACACACAACAGGAAACAGTTCTGGCTGGTACAGACACACAACAGGAAACAGTTCTGGCTGGTACAGACACACAACAGGAAACAGTTCTGGCTGGTGCAGACACAAAACAGGAAACAGTTCTGGCTGG
Organism: Oncorhynchus mykiss; assembly: GCF_013265735.2. NCBI lineage: Eukaryota > Metazoa > Chordata > Actinopteri > Salmoniformes > Salmonidae > Oncorhynchus > Oncorhynchus mykiss. The sequence continues at coordinate 4,898,519 of NC_048587.1, read as the reverse complement.
TGCAGACACACAACAGGAAACAGTTCTGGCTGGTACAGACACACAACAGGAAACAGTTCTGGCTGGTACAGACACACAACAGGAAACAGTTCTGGCTGGTACAGACACACAACAGGAAACAGTTCTTGCTGGTGCAGACACACAACAGGAAACAGTTCTGGCTGGTGCAGACACACAACAGGAAACAGTTCTGGCTGGTGCAGACACACAACAGGAAACAGAAAACAATCACCCATGAAACACAATAGAAAACAGGCTCCCTAAAAAACAGGAAACAGTTCTAGCTGGTGCAGACACACAACAGGAAACAGTTCTGGCTGGTGCAGACACACAACAGGAAACAGTTCTGGCTGGTGCAGACACACAACAGGAAACAGTTCTGGCTGGTGCAGACAGACAACAGGAAACAGTTGTGGCTGGTGCAGACACACAACAGGAAACAGTTCTGGCTGGTGCAGACACAAAACAGGAAACAGTTCTGGCTGGGGCAGACACACAACAGGAAACAGTTCTGGCTGGTGCAGACACACAACAGGAAACAGTTCTGGCTGGTGCAGACACACAACAGGAAACAGTTCTGGCTGGTACAGACACACAACAGGAAACAGTTCTGGCTGGTGCAGACACACAACAGGAAACAGTTCTGGCTGGTGCAGACACACAACAGGAAACAGTTCTGGCTGGTACAGACACACAACAGGAAACAGTTCTGGCTGGTACAGACACACAACAGGAAACAGTTCTGGCTGGTGCAGACACAAAACAGGAAACAGTTCTGGCTGGTGCAGACACACAACAGGAAACAGTTCTGGCTTGTACAGACACACAACAGGAAACAGTTCTGGCTGGTACAGACACACAACAGGAAACAGTTCTGGCTGGTACAGACACACAACAGGAAACAGTTCTTGCTGGTGCAGACACACAACAGGAAACAGTGCTGGCTGGTGCAGACACACAACAGGAAACAGTTCTGGCTGGTGCAGACACACAACAGGAAACAGAAAACAATCACCCATGAAACACAATAGAAAACAGGCTCCCTAAAAAACAGGAAACAGTTCTGGCTGGTGCAGACACACAACAGGAAACAGTTCTGGCTGGTGCAGACACACAACAGGAAACAGTTCTGGCTGGTGCAGACACACAACAGGAAACAGTTCTGGCTGGTGCAGACAGACAACAGGAAACAGTTCTGGCTGGTGCAGACACACAACAGGAAACAGTTCTGGCTGGTGCAGACACAAAACAGGAAACAGTTCTGGCTGGGGCAGACACACAACAGGAAACAGTTGTGGCTGGTGCAGACACACAACAGGAAACAGTTCTGGCTGGTGCAGACACACAACAGGAAACAGTTCTGGCTGGGGCAGACACACAACAGGAAACAGTTCTGGCTGGTGCAGACACACAACAGGAAACAGTTCTGGCTGGTGCAGACACACAACAGGAAACAGAAAACAATCACCCATGAAACACAATTGAAAACAGGCTCCCTAAATATGGTTCTCAATCAGGGACAACGATTGACAGCTGCCTCTGATTGAGAACCATACCAGGCCAAACCCAAAAATAGCAAATCATAGAAAAACTAACATAGACAACCCACCCAACTCACGCCCTGACCATACTAAAACAGACATAACAAAATAACTAAGGTCAGAACGTGACAATATGCTGTCACCTATACTCCCTCTCCGGCCTCGAGGTCATCAGGCTGCTGATTGTCCCGCACTCCTGTCACCATCGTCAAGCGCTACCAGCGCCTCATGACACTCACCTGGACTCCATCACCTCCTTGATAATCTTCCCTATATCTGTCTCTCCCCTTGGTTCTTTCCTCAGGTGTTATTGACTCTGTGTCTATGTCGGTGTATTGTTTGTGTTTTCGTGTTTTTATTGAGTAATTTATTTAGTAAAACACTCACTCCCTGAACTTGGTTCCCGGCTCTCAGCGAGCTCGTTAAAAGATGTTACATAACTAGTACTGCTAATGTTGCCATGTAATCCACTGTGTAGTTGTAATACACTATAAATAGTTGTAATCCACTATGTGTATAGCTGTAATCCACTATGTGTAGTTGTAGTCCACTATATATAGTTGTAATCCACTATATGTCATTGTAATGCACTATACAAAGTTTTTCTGTAGTTGTAATCCACTATGTGTAGTTGTAATCCACTATATATAGTTGTAATCCACTATATATAGTTGGAATCCACTATGTGTTGTTGTAATCCACTATATATATTTGTAATCCACTATGTGTAGTTGTAATCCACTATATATAGTTGTAATCCACTATATGTAGTTGGAATCCACTATGTGTAGTTGTAGTCCACTATATATAGTTGGAATCCACTATGTGTAGTTTTTCTATAGTTGTAGTCCACTATATATAGTTTTTCTATAGTTGTAGTCCGCTATATATAGTTGTAATCCACTATGTGTAGTTGTAATCCACTATATATAGTTGTAATCCACTATGCGGAGTTGTAATCCACTATGTATAGTTGTAATCCACTATGTGTAGTTGTAATCCACTATGTATAGTTGTAATCCACTATGTATAGTTGTAATCCACTATGTATAGTTGTAATCCACTATGTATAGTTGTAATCCACTATGTATAGTTGTAATCCACTATGTATAGTTGTAATTGTAGTTGTAATGTAATTTTCATCATAAGTAAACTTAAACTGTGACAGACAAAATGAGATAAAAAATACAAAAAAATCACATTGTAGGATTTTTAATGAATTTATTTGCAAATTATGGTGGAAAATAAGATTTGGTCAATAACAAAAGTTTATCTCAATACTTTGTTAAATACCCTTGTTGGCAATGACAGAGGTCAAACATTTTCTGTAAGTCTTCACAAGGTTTTCACACACTGTTGCTGGTATTTTGGCCCATTCCTCCATGCAGATCTCCTCTAGAGCGGTGATGTTTTGGGGCTGTTGCTGGGCAACACGGACTTTCAACTCCCTCCAAAGATTTTCTATGGGGTTGAGATCTGGAGACTGGCTAGGCCACTCCAGGACCTTGAAATGCTTCTTACAAAGCCACTCCTTCGTTGCCCGGGCGGTGTGTTTGGGATCATTGTCATGCTGAAAGACCCAGCCACGTTTCATCTTCAATGCCCTTGCTGATGGAAGGAGGTTTTCACTCAAAATCTCATGATACATGGCCCCATTCATTATTTCCTTTACCGGGATCAGTCGTCCTGGTCCCTTTGCAGAAAAACAGCCCCAAAGCATGATGTTTCCACCCCTATGCTTCACAGTAGTTGAGGTGTTCTTTGGATGCAACTCAGCATTCTTTGTCCTCCAAACACGACATTCTCCCAATCTTCTTCTGGATCATCCAAATGCTCTCTAGCAAACTTCAGACGGGCCTGGACATGTACTCAAACTTCTTATGGAGGTGATCCCTGCACAGGGATAGCTCAGCGGAAATTTCAGAGCGCCACCTATAGTACTTTACTTAGTACTCGTTAAATCTCAAACTTTCATTAAAACACACATGCAAGGTACTGAATTAAAGCTACACTCGTTGTGAATCTAGCCACCAAGTCAGATTTGTAAAATGCTTTTCGGCGAAAGCATGAGAAGCTAATATCTGATAGCATGCACCCCCCAAAATACCAGCACAACAGATTTTGCGGTAGCCGGCGCTACCCAAAACGCAGAAATAAAATATAAAACATTCATTACCTTGGACGAGCTTCTTTGTTGGCACTCATATATGTCCCATAAACATCACAATTGGGTCTTTTTCCCAATTAAATCCATCATTGTATACCCAAAATGTCATTTGCTGAAGGCCAGTCTGATGCTGCAAAAAGTCCATTTACAAGACGCAACGTCACTTTTTAAAATTACAAAAGTCGCCTATAAACTTTTACAAATCACTTCAAACGACGTTTCTAAACCAACTTTAGGTATTAATAAACGTTAATGATGTATCAAATTGATCACGGGGCGATCTGTATTCGATAGCAGCAAGTCTGGAAAACATCGTCCATTTTTTCAGTTTCACAACATACTGTGGTGCGTCAGAAGAAGGGAGGGGTCTATTTGTGTTGCAACCAGGGATAAATGATTCTGCTGTAGGCGTTTACAGGGGGTTCGCATGTATTTTCTCTCGTCTTAAACAATTGATTGAATGGCGGACAAATATTTTTTGTTTTGTTTTTGGTAAACAGTTTTACCAGGGATTTTTACTCCTAAACACGTTCTGTTATAGCCACAGACCCGATTTAACCAGTTTTAGAAACTTCAGAGTGTTTTCTATCCACACATACTTATCATATGCATATACTATATTCCTGGCATGAGTAGCAGGACTTTGAAATGTTGCGCGATTTTTAACAAAAAGCTGCGAAAATTCGCATCATCCATAACAGGTTTAAGCAGGGGGACACGTCTGGCACTGCAGGATTTGAGTCCCTGGCGGCGTAGTGTGTTACTGATGGTAGGCTTTGTTACTTTGGTCCCAGCTCTCTGCAGGTCATTCACTAGGTCCCCGTGTGGTTCTGGGATTTTTGCTCACCATTCTTGTGATCATTTTGACCCCACGGGGTGAGATCTTGCGTGGAGCCCCAGATCGAGGGAGATTATCAGTGGTCTTGTATGTCTTCCATTTCCTAATAATTTCTCCCACAGTTGATTTCTTCAAACCTAGCTGCTTACCTATTGCAGATTCAGTCTTCCCAGCCTGGTGCAGGTCTACAATTTTGTTTCTGGTGTCCTTTGACAGCTCTTTGGTCTTGCCATAGTGGAGTTTGGAGTGTGACTGTTTGAGGTTGTGGACAGGTGTCTTTTATTCTGATAACAAGTTCAAAAAGGTGTTATTAATACAGGTAACGAGTGGAGGACAGAAGAGCCTCTTAGAGAAGAAGTTACAGGTCTGTGAGAGACAGAAATCTTGCTTGTTTGTAGGTGACCAAATACTTATTTTGAAGTGTACCTATGATGAAAATTACAGGTCTCTCTCATCTTTTTAGGTGGGAGATTTTGCACAATTGGTGGCTGACTAAATACTTTTTTGCCCCACTATATATAGCTGTAATCCACTATATATAGTTGTAATCCACTATATGTAGTTGTAATCCACTATATGTAGTTGTAATCCACTATATGTAGTTGTAATCCACTATATGTAGTTGTAATCCACTATATGTAGTTGTAATCCACTATATGTAGTTGTAATCCACTATATATAGCTGTAATCCACTATATGTAGTTGTAATCCACTATATGTAGTTGTAATCCACTATATGTAGTTGTAATCCACTATATGTAGTTGTAATCCACTATATGTAGTTGTAATCCACTGTATATAGCTGTAATCCACTATATGTAGTTGTAATCCACTGTATATAGCTGTAATCCACTATATGTAGTTGTAATCCACTATATGTAGTTGTAATCCACTATATGTAGTTGTAATCCACTATATGTAGTTGTAATCCACTGTATATAGCTGTAATCCACTATATGTAGTTGTAATCCACTATATATAGTTGTAATCCACTATATATAGTTGTAATCCACTATATATAGTTGTAATCCACTATATGTAGTTGTAATCCACTATATGTAGTTGTAATCCACTATATGTAGTTGTAATCCACTATATGTAGTTGTAATCCACTATATGTAGTTGTAATCCACTATATGTAGTTGTAATCCACTATATGTAGTTGTAATCCACTATATGTAGTTGTAATCCACTATATGTAGTTGTAATCCACTATATGTAGTTGTAATCCACTTCATTAGTTCTAATCCACTATATGTAGTTGTAATCCACTATATGTAGTTGTAATCCACTATATGTAGTTGTAATCCACTTCATTAGTTCTAATCCACTATATGTAGTTGTAATCCACTATATGTAGTTGTAATCCACTATATGTAGTTGTAATCCACTATATATAGTTCTAATCCACTATATGTAGTTGTAATCCACTATATGTAGTTGTAATCCACTATATATAGTTCTAATCCACTATATGTAGTTGTAATCCACTATATGTAGTTGTAATCCACTATATGTAGTTGTAATCCACTATATGTAGTTGTAATCCACTATATGTAGTTGTAATCCACTATATGTAGTTGTAATCCACTATATGTAGTTGTAATCCACTATACATAGTTGTAATCCACTTTATATAGTTGTAATCCACTATACAGTGTATAAAATTGTAAACCACTTCCTACATTTTTAATCCACTATGATTGCTGCTGCAGCCAGGCCAAAAGCCTGATGAAACCCAAAAACTGAAATGTGTTGGTTCTATGCTTTTTTCTAAATACGTTTCTCCAAGATTTGCCGAATCTCCTGTCAACTACGCTGCTACCATGACAGCACAGCATTCTCCAGTTTTGAAACAGGCCAACATGACGGAAGGTTTTCGTAGTCACTCAGAGACACTAGTTTTCACGCCATGCGGGCACCATGTGAGCGCCATGCGGGCACCATGTGAGCGCCACGTGAGCGCCACGCAAGCTCCACTCGAGCGCCACGCGAGCTCCACGCGAGCACCACAGCAACACGCTTGACATGTCTCTCGAACAGATAGGACTGTGAAATGTGTAAATAGGGGCCTCTCCAGCTCACGTTATACCCCCCCCCCCCCCCCCAGTTCAGAGGATTAAGGTGGTAATGTTTCACCCCCTCCAACCCGACAAACCCCGACCCCACCCTCTAGCAAACAGTTTTCACCTCTGACCCCATGACCTGTTCCGACCAATGATGTATATAAACCCTGGATTGTTGATGTTGCAGTACGTAATGGCCATCGAGAGGATTTGAAACAACTAGGTCCTCCCCAGTAGGAGCAGTCGTCCATGGCAATGACTGCAATTCTGCAGGATATCAATTAAACATTTCAAAGGACAGAATAATATGTATTTGTTGTTGTCGTGTGGACAGTAACATTAGTAATCTTTAACAACGAAACTTCAAGGATTTTTACATATTTCATTTTCTATTTTTTTTATTTTTTATGTTTAGCTCACATAATATAATTTACATTAAGGTGTCTGTAATAGAATACAAATGTATAATTTCTAGCTGCTTCCAAATATTGTTTACAATGGTGGGAGAGTACCAAGATGGAAGCACGGTGGCTTCAACACAGCGCCCCCTATCAGTCATCTAGTGTATAGATGCGTAATTGGATCTGACCCTGCGTAGTTGGGTTGTTTCTACTAGAACGATTCCAATGGGCATTGGATGACGAATCACTGAGTAATGATGCATTGGGTTCTTAGCTGCTCTGCTATCATGAGCTACGTCTTTACAGAAATTCAACACAAAATTAATGGAGATTGGCCAAACCAAACACACCTTGTTGGAATCTGTCACTCAAACAGTCTCCACTGGTACTGGTGTTGGTTACCTGGTCCAGTCAACAGTGGTTCTGATGTTGGTTACCTGGTCCAGTCTACAGTGGTACTGTTGTTGGTTACCAGGTCCAGTCTACAGTGGTACTGGTGTTGGTTACCTGGTCCAGTCTCCACTGGTACTGATGTTGGTTACCTGGTCCAGTCTCCACTGGTACTGGTGTTGCTTACCTGGTCCTGTCTACAGTGGTACTGGTGTTGGTTACCTGGTCCAGTCTCCACTGGTACTGGTGTTGGTTACCTGGTCCAGTCTCCACTGGTACTGGTGTTGGTTACCTGGTCCAGTCTACAGTGGTACTGGTGTTGGTTACCTGGTCCAGTCTACAGTGGTACTGGTGTTGGTTACCTGGTCCAGTCTCCAATGGTACTGGTGTTGGTTACCTGGTCCTGTCTACAGTGGTACTGGTGTTGGTTACCTGGTCCAGTCTCCACTGGTACTGGTGTTGGTTACCTGGTCCAGTCTCCACTGGTACTGGTGTTGGTTACCTGGTCCAGTCCCCACTGGTACTGGTGTTGGTTACCAGGTCCAGTCTACAGTGGTACTGGTGTTGGTTACCTGGTTCAGTCTCCACTGGTACTGGTGTTGGTTACCTGGTCCAGTCTCCACTGGTACTGGTGTTGGTTACCTGGTCCAGTCTCCACTGGTACTGGTGTTGGTTACCTGGTCCAGTCTTCACTGGTACTGATGTTGGTTACCTGGTCCAGTCTCCACTGGCACTGATGTTGGTTACCAGGTCCAGTCTACAGTGGTACTGGTGTTGGTTACCAGGTCCAGTCTACCTGGTCCAGTCTACAGTGGTACTGATGTTGGTTACCAGGTCCAGTCTACAGTGGTACTGGTGTTGGTTACCTGGTCCAGTCTAAAGTGGTACTGATGTTGGTTACCAGGTCCAGTCTACCTGGTCCAGTCTACAGTGGTACTGATGTTGGTTACCAGGTCCAGTCTACAGTGGTACTGGTGTTGGTTACCAGGTCCAGTCTACCTGGTCCAGTCTACACTGGTACTGGTGTTGGTTACCTGGTCCAGTCTACAGTGGTACTAGTGTTGGTTACCAGGTCCAGTCTACCTGGTCCAGTCTACAGTGGTACTGATGTTGGTTACCAGGTCCAGTCCCCACTGGTACTGGTGTTGGTTACCAGGTCCAGTCTACAGTGGTACTGATGTTGGATACCTGGTCCAGGCTACAGTGGTACTGGTGGTGGTTACCTGGTCCAGTCTCCACTGGTACTGATGTTGATTACCTGGTCCAGGCTACAGTGGTACTGGTGGTGGTCACCTGGTCCAGTCTCCACTGGTACTGATGTTGATTACCTGGTCCAGGCTACAGTGGTACCTCTGTTGGTTACCTGGTCCAGGCTACAGTGGTACTGGTGTTGGTTACCTGGTCCAGTCTACAGTGGTACTGATGTTGGTTACCTGGTCCAGTCTACAGTGGTACTGGTGTTGGTTACCTGGTCCAGTCTCCACTGGTACTGGTGTTGGTTACCAGATCCAGTATACAGTGGTACTGGTGTTGGTTACCTGGTCCAGTCTACCTGGTCCAGTCTACAGTGGTACTGATGTTGATTACCTGGTCCAGGCTACAGTGGTACTGGTGTTGGTTACCTGGTCCAATATACAGTGGTACTGGTGTTGGTTACCAGATCCAGTCTACAGTGGTACTGATGTTGGTTACCAGGTCCAGTCTACAGTGGTACTGGTGTTGGTTACCTGGTCCAGTCTACAGTGGTACTGATGTTGGTTACCTGGTCCAGTCTACAGTGGTACTGGTGTTGGTTACCTGGTCCAGTCTACCTGGTCCAGTCTACAGTGGTACTAGTGTTGGTTACAAGGTCCAGTCTACAGTGGTACTGCTATTGGTTACCTGGTCCAGTCTGCAGTGGTACTGGTGTTGGTTACCAGGTCCAGTCTACAGTGGTACTGGTGTTGGTTACCTGGTCCAGTCTACAGTGGTACTGATATTGGTTACCTGGTCCAGTCTACAGTGTTACTGCTGTTGGTTACCAGGTCCAGTCTACAGTGGTACTGGTGTTGGTTACCAGGTCCAGTCTACAGTGGTACTGATGTTGGTTACCAGGTCCAGTTTACAGTGGTACTGGTGTTGGTTACCAGGTCCAGTTTACAGTGGTACTTGTGTTGGTTACCAGGTCCAGTCTACCTGGTCCAGTCTACAGTGATACTGGTGTTGGTTACCTGGTCCAGTCTACAGTGGTACTGGTTTTGGTTACCAGGTCCAGTCTACCTGGTCCAGTCTACAGTGGTACTGATGTTGGTTACCAGGTCCAGTCTACAGTGGTACGTACTGGTGTTGGTTACCTGGTCCAGTCTACAGTGGTACTGGTGTTGGTTACCTGGTCCAGTCTACAGTGGTACTGGTGTTGGTTACCTGGTCCAGTCTACAGTGGTACTGGTGTTGGTTACCAGGTCCAGTCTACCAGGTCCAGTCTACACTGGTACTGATGTTGGTTACCTGGTCCAGTCTACAGTGGTACTGGTGTTGGTTACCTGGTCCAGTCTACAGTGGTACTGGTGTTGGTTACCAGGTCCAGTCTACCAGGTCCAGTCTACAGTGGTACTGGTGTTGGTTACCAGGTCCAGTCTACAGTGGTACTGGTGTTGGTTACCTGGTCCAGTCCCCACTGGTACTGGTGTTGGTTACCAGGTCCAGTCTACAGTGGTACTGGTGTTGGTTACCTGGTCCAGTCTCCACTGGTACTGGTGTTGGTTACCTGGTCCAGTCTCCACTGGTACTGGTGTTGGTTACCTGGTCCAGTCTCCACTGGTACTGGTGTTGGTTACCTGGTCCAGTCTCCACTGGTACTGATGTTGGTTACCTGGTCCAGTCTACAGTGGTACTGATGTTGGTTACCAGGTCCAGTCTACAGTGGTACTGGTGTTGGTTACCTGGTCCAGTCTAAAGTGGTACTGATGTTGGTTACCTGGTCCAGTCTACAGTGGTACTAGTGTTGGTTACCAGGTCCAGTCTACCTGGTCCAGTCTACAGTGGTACTGATGTTGGTTACCAGGTCCAGTCCCCACTGGTACTGGTGTTGGTTACCAGGTCCAGTCTACAGTGGTACTGATGATGGATACCTGGTCCAGGGTACAGTGGTACTGGTGGTGGTTACCTGGTCCAGTCTCCACCGGTTACTGATGTTGATTACCTGGTCCAGGCTACAGTGGTACTGGTGGTGGTCACCTGGTCCAGTCTCCACTGGTACTGATGTTGGTTACCTGGTCCAGGCTACAGTGGTACTGGTGTTGGTTACCTGGTCCAGTCTACAGTGGTACTAGTTTTGGTTACCTGGTCCAGTCTACAGTGGTACTGGTGTTGGTTACCTGGTCCTGTCTACAGTGGTACTGATGTTGGTTACCTGGTCCAGTCACCACTGGTACTGGTGTTGGTTACCTGGTCCAGTCTACAGTGGTACTGGTGTTGGTTACCTGGTCCAGTCTACAGTGGTACTGATGTTGGTTACCAGGTCCAGTCTACAGTGGTACTGGTGTTGGTTACCAGGTCCAGTCTACCTGGTCCAGTCTACAGTGGTACTAGTGTTGGTTACAAGGTCCAGTCTACAGTGGTACTGGTGTTGGTTACCTGGTCCAATATACAGTGGTACTGGTGTTGGTTACCAGGTCCAGTCTACAGTGGTACTGGTGTTGGTTACCAGGTCCAGTCTACCTGGTCCAGTCTACAGTGGTACTAGTGTTGGTTACAAGGTCCAGTCTACAGTGGTACTGATATTGGTTACCTGGTCCAGTCTACAGTGGTACTGGTGTTGGTTACCAGGTCCAGTCTACAGTGGTACTGGTGTTGGTTACCTGGTCCAGTCTACAGTGGTACTGGTGTTGGTTACCTGGTCCAATATACAGTGGTACTGGTGTTGGTTACCAGGTCCAGTCTACAGTGGTACTGGTGTTGGTTACCAGGTCCAGTCTACCTGGTCCAGTCTACAGTGGTACTAGTGTTGGTTACAAGGTCCAGTCTACAGTGGTACTGATATTGGTTACCTGGTCCAGTCTACAGTGGTACTGGTGTTGGTTACCAGGTCCAGTCTACAGTGGTACTGGTGTTGGTTACCTGGTCCAGTCTACAGTGGTACTGATATTGGTTACCTGGTCCAGTCTACAGTGGTACTGATGTTGGTTACCTGGTCCAGTCTACAGTGGTACTGGTGTTGGTTACCTGGTCCAGTCTCCACTGGTACTGGTGTTGGTTACCAGATCCAGTATACAGTGGTACTGGTGTTGGTTACCTGGTCCAGTCTACCTGGTCCAGTCTACAGTGGTACTGATGTTGATTACCTGGTCCAGGCTACAGTGGTACTGGTGTTGGTTACCTGGTCCAATATACAGTGGTACTGGTGTTGGTTACCAGATCCAGTCTACAGTGGTACTGATGTTGGTTACCAGGTCCAGTCTACAGTGGTACTGGTGTTGGTTACCTGGTCCAGTCTACAGTGGTACTGATGTTGGTTACCTGGTCCAGTCTACAGTGGTACTGGTGTTGGTTACCTGGTCCAGTCTACCAGGTCCAGTCTACAGTGGTACTGGTGTTGGTTACCAGGTCCAGTCTACCTGGTCCAGTCTACAGTGGTACTAGTGTTGGTTACAAGGTCCAGTCTACAGTGGTACTGGTGTTGGTTACCTGGTCCAATATACAGTGGTACTGGTGTTGGTTACCAGGTCCAGTCTACAGTGGTACTGGTGTTGGTTACCAGGTCCAGTCTACCTGGTCCAGTCTACAGTGGTACTAGTGTTGGTTACAAGGTCCAGTCTACAGTGGTACTGATATTGGTTACCTGGTCCAGTCTACAGTGGTACTGATGTTGGATACCTGGTCCAAGGTACAGTGGTACTGGTGGTGGTTACCTGGTCCAGTCTCCACCGGTTACTGATGTTGATTACCTGGTCCAGGCTGCAGTGGTACTGGTGGTGGTCACCTGGTCCAGTCTCCACTGGTACTGATGTTGGTTACCTGGTCCAGGCTACAGTGGTACTGGTGTTGGTTACCTGGTCCAGTCTACAGTGGTACTAGTGTTGGTTACCTGGTCCAGTCTACAGTGGTACTGGTGTTGGTTACCTGGTCCTGTCTACAGTGGTACTGATGTTGGTTACCTGGTCCAGTCACCACTGGTACTGGTGTTGGTTACCTGGTCCAGTCTACAGTGGTACTGGTGTTGGTTACCTGGTCCAGTCTACAGTGGTACTGATGTTGGTTACCAGGTCCAGTCTACAGTGGTACTGGTGTTGGTTACCAGGTCCAGTCTACCTGGTCCAGTCTACAGTGGTACTAGTGTTGGTTACAAGGTCCAGTCTACAGTGGTACTGGTGTTGGTTACCTGGTCCAATATACAGTGGTACTGGTGTTGGTTACCAGGTCCAGTCTACAGTGGTACTGGTGTTGGTTACCAGGTCCAGTCTACCTGGTCCAGTCTACAGTGGTACTAGTGTTGGTTACAAGGTCCAGTCTACAGTGGTACTGATATTGGTTACCTGGTCCAGTCTACAGTGGTACTGGTGTTGGTTACCAGGTCCAGTCTACAGTGGTACTGGTGTTGGTTACCTGGTCCAGTCTACAGTGGTACTGGTGTTGGTTACCTGGTCCAATATACAGTGGTACTGGTGTTGGTTACCAGGTCCAGTCTACAGTGGTACTGGTGTTGGTTACCAGGTCCAGTCTACCTGGTCCAGTCTACAGTGGTACTAGTGTTGGTTACAAGGTCCAGTCTACAGTGGTACTGATATTGGTTACCTGGTCCAGTCTACAGTGGTACTGGTGTTGGTTACCAGGTCCAGTCTACAGTGGTACTGGTGTTGGTTACCTGGTCCAGTCTACAGTGGTACTGATATTGGTTACCTGGTCCAGTCTACAGTGGTACTGATGTTGGTTACCTGGTCCAGTCTACAGTGGTACTGGTGTTGGTTACCTGGTCCAGTCTCCACTGGTACTGGTGTTGGTTACCAGATCCAGTATACAGTGGTACTGGTGTTGGTTACCTGGTCCAGTCTACCTGGTCCAGTCTACAGTGGTACTGATGTTGATTACCTGGTCCAGGCTACAGTGGTACTGGTGTTGGTTACCTGGTCCAATATACAGTGGTACTGGTGTTGGTTACCAGATCCAGTCTACAGTGGTACTGATGTTGGTTACCAGGTCCAGTCTACAGTGGTACTGGTGTTGGTTACCTGGTCCAGTCTACAGTGGTACTGATGTTGGTTACCTGGTCCAGTCTACAGTGGTACTGGTGTTGGTTACCTGGTCCAGTCTACCTGGTCCAGTCTACAGTGGTACTAGTGTTGGTTACAAGGTCCAGTCTACAGTGGTACTGCTATTGGTTACCTGGTCCAGTCTGCAGTGGTACTGGTGTTGGTTACCAGTTCCAGTCTACAGTGGTACTGGTGTTGGTTACCTGGTCCAGTCTACAGTGGTACTGATATTGGTTACCTGGTCCAGTCTACAGTGTTACTGCTGTTGGTTACCAGGTCCAGTCTACAGTGGTACTGGTGTTGGTTACCAGGTCCAGTCTACAGTGGTACTGATGTTGGTTACCAGGTCCAGTTTACAGTGGTACTGGTGTTGGTTACCAGGTCCAGTTTACAGTGGTACTTGTGTTGGTTACCAGGTCCAGTCTACCTGGTCCAGTCTACAGTGATACTGGTGTTGGTTACCTGGTCCAGTCTACAGTGGTACTGGTTTTGGTTACCAGGTCCAGTCTACCTGGTCCAGTCTACAGTGGTACTGATGTTGGTTACCAGGTCCAGTCTACAGTGGTACGTACTGGTGTTGGTTACCTGGTCCAGTCTACAGTGGTACTGGTGTTGGTTACCTGGTCCAGTCTACAGTGGTACTGGTGTTGGTTACCTGGTCCAGTCTACAGTGGTACTGGTGTTGGTTACCAGGTCCAGTCTACCAGGTCCAGTCTACACTGGTACTGATGTTGGTTACCTGGTCCAGTCTACAGTGGTACTGGTGTTGGTTACCTGGTCCAGTCAACAGTGGTACTGGTGTTGGTTACCAGGTCCAGTCTACCAGGTCCAGTCTACAGTGGTACTGGTGTTGGTTACCAGGTCCAGTCTACAGTGGTACTGGTGTTGGTTACCTGGTCCAGTCCCCACTGGTACTGGTGTTGGTTACCAGGTCCAGTCTACAGTGGTACTGGTGTTGGTTACCAGGTCCAGTCTACAGTGGTACTGGTGTTGGTTACCTGGTCCAGTCTCCACTGGTACTGGTGTTGGTTACCTGGTCCAGTCTCCACTGGTACTGGTGTTGGTTACCTGGTCCAGTCTCCACTGGTACTGGTGTTGGTTACCTGGTCCAGTCTACAGTGGTACTGATGTTGGTTACCAGGTCCAGTCTACAGTGGTACTGGTGTTGGTTACCTGGTCCAGTCTAAAGTGGTACTGATGTTGGTTACCTGGTCCAGTCTACAGTGGTACTAGTGTTGGTTACCAGGTCCAGTCTACCTGGTCCAGTCTACAGTGGTACTGATGTTGGTTACCAGGTCCAGTCCCCACTGGTACTGGTGTTGGTTACCAGGTCCAGTCTACAGTGGTACTGATGTTGGATACCTGGTCCAGGGTACAGTGGTACTGGTGGTGGTTACCTGGTCCAGTCTCCACCGGTTACTGATGTTGATTACCTGGTCCAGGCTACAGTGGTACTGGTGGTGGTCACCTGGTCCAGTCTCCACTGGTACTGATGTTGGTTACCTGGTCCAGGCTACAGTGGTACTGGTGTTGGTTACCTGGTCCAGTCTACAGTGGTACTAGTGTTGGTTACCTGGTCCAGTCTACAGTGGTACTGGTGTTGGTTACCTGGTCCTGTCTACAGTGGTACTGATGTTGGTTACCTGGTCCAGTCCCCACTGGTACTGGTGTTGGTTACCTGGTCCAGTCTACAGTGGTACTGGTGTTGGTTACCTGGTCCAGTCTACAGTGGTACTGATGTTGGTTACCAGGTCCAGTCTACAGTGGTACTGGTGTTGGTTACCAGGTCCAGTCTACCTGGTCCAGTCTACAGTGGTACTAGTGTTGGTTACAAGGTCCAGTCTACAGTGGTACTGGTGTTGGTTACCTGGTCCAATATACAGTGGTACTGGTGTTGGTTACCAGGTCCAGTCTACAGTGGTACTGGTGTTGGTTACCAGGTCCAGTCTACCTGGTCCAGTCTACAGTGGTACTAGTGTTGGTTACAAGGTCCAGTCTACAGTGGTACTGATATTGGTTACCTGGTCCAGTCTACAGTGGTACTGGTGTTGGTTACCAGGTCCAGTCTACAGTGGTACTGGTGTTGGTTACCTGGTCCAGTCTACAGTGGTACTGGTGTTGGTTACCTGGTCCAATATACAGTGGTACTGGTGTTGGTTACCAGGTCCAGTCTACAGTGGTACTGGTGTTGGTTACCTGGTCCAGTCCCCACTGGTACTGGTGTTGGTTACCAGGTCCAGTCTACAGTGGTACTGGTGTTGGTTACCTGGTTCAGTCTCCACTGGTACTGGTGTTGTTTACCTGGTCCAGTCTCCACTGGTACTGGTGTTGGTTACCTGGTCCAGTCTCCACTGGTACTGGTGTTGGTTACCTGGTCCAGTCTTCACTGGTACTGATGTTGGTTACCTGGTCCAGTCTCCACTGGCACTGATGTTGGTTACCAGGTCCAGTCTACAGTGGTACTGGTGTTGGTTACCAGGTCCAGTCTACCTGGTCCAGTCTACAGTGGTACTGATGTTGGTTACCAGGTCCAGTCTACAGTGGTACTGGTGTTGGTTACCTGGTCCAGTCTAAAGTGGTACTGATGTTGGTTACCAGGTCCAGTCTACCTGGTCCAGTCTACAGTGGTACTGATGTTGGTTACCAGGTCCAGTCTACAGTGGTACTGGTGTTGGTTACCAGGTCCAGTCTACCTGGTCCAGTCTACACTGGTACTGGTGTTGGTTACCTGGTCCAGTCTACAGTGGTACTAGTGTTGGTTACCAGGTCCAGTCTACCTGGTCCAGTCTACAGTGGTACTGATGTTGGTTACCAGGTCCAGTCCCCACTGGTACTGGTGTTGGTTACCAGGTCCAGTCTACAGTGGTACTGATGTTGGATACCTGGTCCAGGCTACAGTGGTACTGGTGGTGGTTACCTGGTCCAGTCTCCACTGGTACTGATGTTGATTACCTGGTCCAGGCTACAGTGGTACTGGTGGTGGTCACCTGGTCCAGTCTCCACTGGTACTGATGTTGATT
This sequence comes from Oncorhynchus mykiss, assembly GCF_013265735.2. Taxonomy (NCBI): domain Eukaryota; kingdom Metazoa; phylum Chordata; class Actinopteri; order Salmoniformes; family Salmonidae; genus Oncorhynchus; species Oncorhynchus mykiss. The sequence goes on along the minus strand of NC_048587.1, from coordinate 4,881,869 downwards.
ACCTGGTCCAGGCTACAGTGGTACCTCTGTTGGTTACCTGGTCCAGGCTACAGTGGTACTGGTGTTGGTTACCTGGTCCAGTCTACAGTGGTACTGATGTTGGTTACCTGGTCCAGTCTACAGTGGTACTGGTGTTGGTTACCTGGTCCAGTCTCCACTGGTACTGGTGTTGGTTACCAGATCCAGTATACAGTGGTACTGGTGTTGGTTACCTGGTCCAGTCTACCTGGTCCAGTCTACAGTGGTACTGATGTTGATTACCTGGTCCAGGCTACAGTGGTACTGGTGTTGGTTACCTGGTCCAATATACAGTGGTACTGGTGTTGGTTACCAGATCCAGTCTACAGTGGTACTGATGTTGGTTACCAGGTCCAGTCTACAGTTGTACTGGTGTTGGTTACCTGGTCCAGTCTACAGTGGTACTGATGTTGGTTACCTGGTCCAGTCTACAGTGGTACTGGTGTTGGTTACCTGGTCCAGTCTACCTGGTCCAGTCTACAGTGGTACTAGTGTTGGTTACAAGGTCCAGTCTACAGTGGTACTGCTATTGGTTACCTGGTCCAGTCTGCAGTGGTACTGGTGTTGGTTACCAGGTCCAGTCTACAGTGGTACTGGTGTTGGTTACCTGGTCCAGTCTACAGTGGTACTGATATTGGTTACCTGGTCCAGTCTACAGTGTTACTGCTGTTGGTTACCAGGTCCAGTCTACAGTGGTACTGGTGTTGGTTACCAGGTCCAGTCTACAGTGGTACTGATGTTGGTTACCAGGTCCAGTTTACAGTGGTACTGGTGTTGGTTACCAGGTCCAGTTTACAGTGGTACTTGTGTTGGTTACCAGGTCCAGTCTACCTGGTCCAGTCTACAGTGATACTGGTGTTGGTTACCTGGTCCAGTCTACAGTGGTACTGGTTTTGGTTACCAGGTCCAGTCTACCTGGTCCAGTCTACAGTGGTACTGATGTTGGTTACAAGGTCCAGTCTACAGTGGTACGTACTGGTGTTGGTTACCTGGTCCAGTCTACAGTGGTACTGGTGTTGGTTACCTGGTCCAGTCTACAGTGGTACTGGTGTTGGTTACCTGGTCCAGTCTACAGTGGTACTGGTGTTGGTTACCAGGTCCAGTCTACCAGGTCCAGTCTACACTGGTACTGATGTTGGTTACCTGGTCCAGTCTACAGTGGTACTGGTGTTGGTTACCTGGTCCAGTCTACAGTGGTACTGGTGTTGGTTACCAGGTCCAGTCTACCAGGTCCAGTCTACAGTGGTACTGGTGTTGGTTACCAGGTCCAGTCTACAGTGGTACTGGTGTTGGTTACCTGGTCCAGTCCCCACTGGTACTGGTGTTGGTTACCAGGTCCAGTCTACAGTGGTACTGGTGTTGGTTACCAGGTCCAGTCTACAGTGGTACTGGTGTTGGTTACCTGGTCCAGTCTCCACTGGTACTGGTGTTGGTTACCTGGTCCAGTCTCCACTGGTACTGGTGTTGGTTACCTGGTCCAGTCTCCACTGGTACTGGTGTTGGTTACCTGGTCCAGTCTCCACTGGTACTGATGTTGGTTACCTGGTCCAGTCTACAGTGGTACTGATGTTGGTTACCAGGTCCAGGCTACAGTGGTACCTCTGTTGGTTACCTGGTCCAGGCTACAGTGGTACTGGTGTTGGTTACCTGGTCCAGTCTACAGTGGTACTGATGTTGGTTACCTGGTCCAGTCTACAGTGGTACTGGTGTTGGTTACCTGGTCCAGTCTCCACTGGTACTGGTGTTGGTTACCAGATCCAGTATACAGTGGTACTGGTGTTGGTTACCTGGTCCAGTCTACCTGGTCCAGTCTACAGTGGTACTGATGTTGATTACCTGGTCCAGGCTACAGTGGTACTGGTGTTGGTTACCTGGTCCAATATACAGTGGTACTGGTGTTGGTTACCAGATCCAGTCTACAGTGGTACTGATGTTGGTTACCAGGTCCAGTCTACAGTTGTACTGGTGTTGGTTACCTGGTCCAGTCTACAGTGGTACTGATGTTGGTTACCTGGTCCAGTCTACAGTGGTACTGGTGTTGGTTACCTGGTCCAGTCTACCTGGTCCAGTCTACAGTGGTACTAGTGTTGGTTACAAGGTCCAGTCTACAGTGGTACTGCTATTGGTTACCTGGTCCAGTCTGCAGTGGTACTGGTGTTGGTTACCAGGTCCAGTCTACAGTGGTACTGGTGTTGGTTACCTGGTCCAGTCCCCACTGGTACTGGTGTTGGTTACCAGGTCCAGTCTACAGTGGTACTGGTGTTGGTTACCTGGTTCAGTCTCCACTGGTACTGGTGTTGTTTACCTGGTCCAGTCTCCACTGGTACTGGTGTTGGTTACCTGGTCCAGTCTCCACTGGTACTGGTGTTGGTTACCTGGTCCAGTCTTCACTGGTACTGATGTTGGTTACCTGGTCCAGTCTCCACTGGCACTGATGTTGGTTACCAGGTCCAGTCTACAGTGGTACTGGTGTTGGTTACCAGGTCCAGTCTACCTGGTCCAGTCTACAGTGGTACTGATGTTGGTTACCAGGTCCAGTCTACAGTGGTACTGGTGTTGGTTACCTGGTCCAGTCTAAAGTGGTACTGATGTTGGTTACCAGGTCCAGTCTACCTGGTCCAGTCTACAGTGGTACTGATGTTGGTTACCAGGTCCAGTCTACAGTGGTACTGGTGTTGGTTACCAGGTCCAGTCTACCTGGTCCAGTCTACACTGGTACTGGTGTTGGTTACCAGGTCCAGTCTACAGTGGTACTAGTGTTGGTTACCAGGTCCAGTCTACCTGGTCCAGTCTACAGTGGTACTGGTGTTGGTTACCAGATCCAGTCTACAGTGGTACTGATGTTGGTTACCAGGTCCAGTCTACAGTTGTACTGGTGTTGGTTACCTGGTCCAGTCTACAGTGGTACTGATGTTGGTTACCTGGTCCAGTCTACAGTGGTACTGGTGTTGGTTACCTGGTCCAGTCTACCTGGTCCAGTCTACAGTGGTACTAGTGTTGGTTACAAGGTCCAGTCTACAGTGGTACTGCTATTGGTTACCTGGTCCAGTCTGCAGTGGTACTGGTGTTGGTTACCAGGTCCAGTCTACAGTGGTACTGGTGTTGGTTACCTGGTCCAGTCTACAGTGGTACTGATATTGGTTACCTGGTCCAGTCTACAGTGTTACTGCTGTTGGTTACCAGGTCCAGTCTACAGTGGTACTGGTGTTGGTTACCAGGTCCAGTCTACAGTGGTACTGATGTTGGTTACCAGGTCCAGTTTACAGTGGTACTGGTGTTGGTTACCAGGTCCAGTTTACAGTGGTACTTGTGTTGGTTACCAGGTCCAGTCTACCTGGTCCAGTCTACAGTGATACTGGTGTTGGTTACCTGGTCCAGTCTACAGTGGTACTGGTTTTGGTTACCAGGTCCAGTCTACCTGGTCCAGTCTACAGTGGTACTGATGTTGGTTACAAGGTCCAGTCTACAGTGGTACGTACTGGTGTTGGTTACCTGGTCCAGTCTACAGTGGTACTGGTGTTGGTTACCTGGTCCAGTCTACAGTGGTACTGGTGTTGGTTACCTGGTCCAGTCTACAGTGGTACTGGTGTTGGTTACCAGGTCCAGTCTACCAGGTCCAGTCTACACTGGTACTGATGTTGGTTACCTGGTCCAGTCTACAGTGGTACTGGTGTTGGTTACCTGGTCCAGTCTACAGTGGTACTGGTGTTGGTTACCAGGTCCAGTCTACCAGGTCCAGTCTACAGTGGTACTGGTGTTGGTTACCAGGTCCAGTCTACAGTGGTACTGGTGTTGGTTACCTGGTCCAGTCCCCACTGGTACTGGTGTTGGTTACCAGGTCCAGTCTACAGTGGTACTGGTGTTGGTTACCAGGTCCAGTCTACAGTGGTACTGGTGTTGGTTACCTGGTCCAGTCTCCACTGGTACTGGTGTTGGTTACCTGGTCCAGTCTCCACTGGTACTGGTGTTGGTTACCTGGTCCAGTCTCCACTGGTACTGGTGTTGGTTACCTGGTCCAGTCTCCACTGGTACTGATGTTGGTTACCTGGTCCAGTCTACAGTGGTACTGATGTTGGTTACCAGGTCCAGTCTACAGTGGTACTGGTGTTGGTTACCTGGTCCAGTCTAAAGTGGTACTGATGTTGGTTACCTGGTCCAGTCTACAGTGGTACTAGTGTTGGTTACCAGGTCCAGTCTACCTGGTCCAGTCTACAGTGGTACTGATGTTGGTTACCAGGTCCAGTCCCCACTGGTACTGGTGTTGGTTACCAGGTCCAGTCTACAGTGGTACTGATGTTGGATACCTGGTCCAGGGTACAGTGGTACTGGTGGTGGTTACCTGGTCCAGTCTCCACCGGTTACTGATGTTGATTACCTGGTCCAGGCTACAGTGGTACTGGTGGTGGTCACCTGGTCCAGTCTCCACTGGTACTGATGTTGGTTACCTGGTCCAGGCTACAGTGGTACTGGTGTTGGTTACCTGGTCCAGTCTACAGTGGTACTAGTGTTGGTTACCTGGTCCAGTCTACAGTGGTACTGGTGTTGGTTACCTGGTCCTGTCTACAGTGGTACTGATGTTGGTTACCTGGTCCAGTCACCACTGGTACTGGTGTTGGTTACCTGGTCCAGTCACCACTGGTACTGGTGTTGGTTACCTGGTCCAGTCTACAGTGGTACTGATGTTGGTTACCAGGTCCAGTCTACAGTGGTACTGGTGTTGGTTACCAGGTCCAGTCTACCTGGTCCAGTCTACAGTGGTACTAGTGTTGGTTACAAGGTCCAGTCTACAGTGGTACTGGTGTTGGTTACCTGGTCCAATATACAGTGGTACTGGTGTTGGTTACCAGGTCCAGTCTACAGTGGTACTGGTGTTGGTTACCAGGTCCAGTCTACCTGGTCCAGTCTACAGTGGTACTAGTGTTGGTTACAAGGTCCAGTCTACAGTGGTACTGATATTGGTTACCTGGTCCAGTCTACAGTGGTACTGGTGTTGGTTACCAGGTCCAGTCTACAGTGGTACTGGTGTTGGTTACCTGGTCCAGTCTACAGTGGTACTGGTGTTGGTTACCTGGTCCAATATACAGTGGTACTGGTGTTGGTTACCAGGTCCAGTCTACAGTGGTACTGGTGTTGGTTACCAGGTCCAGTCTACCTGGTCCAGTCTACAGTGGTACTAGTGTTGGTTACAAGGTCCAGTCTACAGTGGTACTGATATTGGTTACCTGGTCCAGTCTACAGTGGTACTGGTGTTGGTTACCAGGTCCAGTCTACAGTGGTACTGGTGTTGGTTACCTGGTCCAGTCTACAGTGGTACTGATATTGGTTACCTGGTCCAGTCTACAGTGGTACTGATGTTGGTTACCTGGTCCAGTCTACAGTGGTACTGGTGTTGGTTACCTGGTCCAGTCTCCACTGGTACTGGTGTTGGTTACCAGATCCAGTATACAGTGGTACTGGTGTTGGTTACCTGGTCCAGTCTACCTGGTCCAGTCTACAGTGGTACTGATGTTGATTACCTGGTCCAGGCTACAGTGGTACTGGTGTTGGTTACCTGGTCCAATATACAGTGGTACTGGTGTTGGTTACCAGATCCAGTCTACAGTGGTACTGATGTTGGTTACCAGGTCCAGTCTACAGTGGTACTGGTGTTGGTTACCTGGTCCAGTCTACAGTGGTACTGATGTTGGTTACCTGGTCCAGTCTACAGTGGTACTGGTGTTGGTTACCTGGTCCAGTCTACCTGGTCCAGTCTACAGTGGTACTAGTGTTGGTTACAAGGTCCAGTCTACAGTGGTACTGCTATTGGTTACCTGGTCCAGTCTGCAGTGGTACTGGTGTTGGTTACCAGGTCCAGTCTACAGTGGTACTGGTGTTGGTTACCTGGTCCAGTCTACAGTGGTACTGATATTGGTTACCTGGTCCAGTCTACAGTGTTACTGCTGTTGGTTACCAGGTCCAGTCTACAGTGGTACTGGTGTTGGTTACCAGGTCCAGTCTACAGTGGTACTGATGTTGGTTACCAGGTCCAGTTTACAGTGGTACTGGTGTTGGTTACCAGGTCCAGTTTACAGTGGTACTTGTGTTGGTTACCAGGTCCAGTCTACCTGGTCCAGTCTACAGTGATACTGGTGTTGGTTACCTGGTCCAGTCTACAGTGGTACTGGTTTTGGTTACCAGGTCCAGTCTACCTGGTCCAGTCTACAGTGGTACTGATGTTGGTTACCAGGTCCAGTCTACAGTGGTACGTACTGGTGTTGGTTACCTGGTCCAGTCTACAGTGGTACTGGTGTTGGTTACCTGGTCCAGTCTTCAGTGGTACTGGTGTTGGTTACCTGGTCCAGTCTACAGTGGTACTGGTGTTGGTTACCAGGTCCAGTCTACCAGGTCCAGTCTACACTGGTACTGATGTTGGTTACCTGGTCCAGTCTACAGTGGTACTGGTGTTGGTTACCTGGTCCAGTCTACAGTGGTACTGGTGTTGGTTACCAGGTCCAGTCTACCAGGTCCAGTCTACAGTGGTACTGGTGTTGGTTACCAGGTCCAGTCTACAGTGGTACTGGTGTTGGTTACCTGGTCCAGTCCCCACTGGTACTGGTGTTGGTTACCAGGTCCAGTCTACAGTGGTACTGGTGTTGGTTACCAGGTCCAGTCTACAGTGGTACTGGTGTTGGTTACCTGGTCCAGTCTCCACTGGTACTGGTGTTGGTTACCTGGTCCAGTCTCCACTGGTACTGGTGTTGGTTACCTGGTCCAGTCTCCACTGGTACTGGTGTTGGTTACCTGGTCCAGTCTCCACTGGTACTGATGTTGGTAACCTGGTCCAGTCTACAGTGGTACTGATGTTGGTTACCAGGTCCAGTCTACAGTGGTACTGGTGTTGGTTACCTGGTCCAGTCTAAAGTGGTACTGATGTTGGTTACCTGGTCCAGTCTACAGTGGTACTAGTGTTGGTTACCAGGTCCAGTCTACCTGGTCCAGTCTACAGTGGTACTGATGTTGGTTACCAGGTCCAGTCCCCACTGGTACTGGTGTTGGTTACCAGGTCCAGTCTACAGTGGTACTGATGTTGGATACCTGGTCCAGGGTACAGTGGTACTGGTGGTGGTTACCTGGTCCAGTCTCCACCGGTTACTGATGTTGATTACCTGGTCCAGGCTACAGTGGTACTGGTGGTGGTCACCTGGTCCAGTCTCCACTGGTACTGATGTTGGTTACCTGGTCCAGGCTACAGTGGTACTGGTGTTGGTTACCTGGTCCAGTCTACAGTGGTACTAGTGTTGGTTACCTGGTCCAGTCTACAGTGGTACTGGTGTTGGTTACCTGGTCCTGTCTACAGTGGTACTGATGTTAGTTACCTGGTCCAGTCCCCACTGGTACTGGTGTTGGTTACCTGGTCCAGTCTACAGTGGTACTGGTGTTGGTTACCTGGTCCAGTCTACAGTGGTACTGATGTTGGTTACCAGGTCCAGTCTACAGTGGTACTGGTGTTGGTTACCAGGTCCAGTCTACCTGGTCCAGTCTACAGTGGTACTAGTGTTGGTTACAAGGTCCAGTCTACAGTGGTACTGGTGTTGGTTACCTGGTCCAATATACAGTGGTACTGGTGTTGGTTACCAGGTCCAGTCTACAGTGGTACTGGTGTTGGTTACCAGGTCCAGTCTACCTGGTCCAGTCTACAGTGGTACTAGTGTTGGTTACAAGGTCCAGTCTACAGTGGTACTGATATTGGTTACCTGGTCCAGTCTACAGTGGTACTGGTGTTGGTTACCAGGTCCAGTCTACAGTGGTACTGGTGTTGGTTACCTGGTCCAGTCTACAGTGGTACTGGTGTTGGTTACCTGGTCCAATATACAGTGGTACTGGTGTTGGTTACCAGGTCCAGTCTACAGTGGTACTGGTGTTGGTTACCAGGTCCAGTCTACCTGGTCCAGTCTACAGTGGTACTAGTGTTGGTTACAAGGTCCAGTCTACAGTGGTACTGATATTGGTTACCTGGTCCAGTCTACAGTGGTACTGGTGTTGGTTACCAGGTCCAGTCTACAGTGGTACTGGTGTTGGTTACCTGGTCCAGTCTACAGTGGTACTGATATTGGTTACCTGGTCCAGTCTACAGTGTTACTGGTGTTGGTTACCAGGTCCAGTCTACAGTGGTACTGGTGTTGGTTACCAGGTCCAGTCTACAGTGGTACTGATGTTGGTTACCAGGTCCAGTCTACCTGGTCCAGTCTACAGTGATACTGGTGTTGGTTACCTGGTCCAGTCTACAGTGGTACTGGTTTTGGTTACCAGGTCCAGTCTACCTGGTCCAGTCTACAGTGGTACTGATGTTGGTTACCAGGTCCAGTCTACCTGGTCCAGTCTACAGTGATACTGGTGTTGGTTACCTGGTCCAGTCTACAGTGGTACTGGTTTTGGTTACCAGGTCCAGTCTACCTGGTCCAGTCTACAGTGGTACTGATGTTGGTTACCTGGTCCAGTCTACCAGGTCCAGTCTACAGTGGTACTGGTGTTGGTTACCAGGTCCAGTCTACAGTGGTACTGGTGTTGGTTACCAGGTCCAGTCTACAGTGGTACTGGTGTTGGTTACCTGGTCCAGTCTACCAGGTCCAGTCTACAGTGGTACTGGTGTTGGTTACCAGGTCCAGTCTACAGTGGTACTGGTGTTGGTTACCAGGTCCAGTCTACACTGGTACTGGTGTTGGTTACCAGGTCCAGTCTACAGTGGTACTGGTGTTGGTTACCAGGTCCAGTCTACAGTGGTACTGGTGTTGGTTACCTGGTCCAGTCTACAGTGGTACTGGTGTTGGTTACCAGATCCAGTCTACCAGGTCCAGTCTACAGTGGTACTGGTGTTGGTTACCAGGTCCAGTCTACAGTGGTACTGGTGTTGGTTACCAGGTCCAGTCTACAGTGGTACTGATGTTGGTTACCTGGTCCAGTCTACAGTGGTACTGATGTTGGTTACCAGGTCCAGTCTACAGTGGTACTGATGTTGGTTACCTGGTCCAGTCTACAGTGGTACCTCTGTTGGTTACCTGGTCCAGTCTACAGTGGTACTGGTGTTGGTTACCAGGTCCAGTCTACAGTGGTACTGGTGTTGGTTACCAGGTCCAGTCTACAGTGGTACTGGTGTTGGTTACCAGGTCCAGTCTACAGTGGTACTGGTGTTGGTTACCAGGTCCAGTCTACAGTGGTACTGGTGTTGGTTACCAGGTCCAGTCTACAGTGGTACTGGTGTTGGTTACCAGGTCCAGTCTACCAGGTCCAGTCTACAGTGGTACTGGTGTTGGTTACCAGGTCCAGTCTACAGTGGTACTGGTTTTGGTTACCAGGTCCAGTCTACCTGGTCCAGTCTACAGTGGTACTGATGTTGGTTACCAGGTCCAGTCTACAGTGGTACTGGTGTTGGTTACCAGGTCCAGTCTACAGTGGTACTGGTGTTGGTTACCTGGTCCAGTCTACAGTGGTACTGGTGTTGGTTACCTTGTCCAGTCTACAGTGGTACTGGTGTTGGTTACCTGGTCCAGTCTACAGTGGTACTGGTGTTGGTTACCTGGTCCAGTCTACAGTGGTACTGGTGTTGGTTACCAGGTCCAGTCTACCAGGTCCAGTCTACACTGGTACTGATGTTGGTTACCTGGTCCAGTCTACAGTGGTACTGGTGTTGGTTACCAGGTCCAGTCTACCAGGTCCAGTCTACAGTGGTACTGGTGTTGGTTACCAGGTCCAGTCTACAGTGGTACTGGTGTTGGTTACCAGATCCAAAGTGTTAGCATGCCACTGATGATCAGCAAGTGAAAAACAAACAGATTATACCAGAATGGCCGATTGGCCAGACTTCCATTCAGGGCTTCAATGGCTCTTGCTTGGTGAGCCAGGTTGGTGTCTGGGCACGGTCTGGAACATATCTGGGCCAAAGTGCCACTTGGGCAAGCCAGATCTGGGCCAGGCTGACTCTGCCACTCAGGCCACTTGGCGTAATGCTGTCGTGCTCCATGGTCAGTGGATAGAGAAGCCCTAGAACGCTTCGGGGTGAGCTGCATGGGGCACAGATGTCTGGTGCGGTGAGGAGCTGATGGGGAAAGCAAACTGCACATGTGAACCAGAAGCACCACCTCCACAGAGGAAGTACTGCTAGGATACACAGCAGTATACAGGACATATCAGCCGTGGCCCTCAATATTGCACTAGAAAACTCACATTTTTTTAAACTGAAAGATTTCCAGCTAAAGCGTTTATATTGGGCATACAACAATCTCCGCTCTGTAGATTTTGCTGCGAAGAGACAGAATCAATAGATAATTCATTCTGTTATTGCCCCAGTGTAGCTAGTTTCTGGTCACAGGTTCAGGAATGGTTAAAAATTCACAACATGCAATTAAAATGAACATTACAAATAGCAGTGTTGGGCGATTTGGAAAGCCATAGTCAGTAAATGATGTAGTAATATAGGAAAGTTTTTCATCTTTAGATCACAATCTGGAGAGGGGTGGGATTAAAGAGCTGAGGTCTATGGTGATAGGTGGGATGGGCTGAGAGAGGTGGTCTATGGTGATAGGTGGGATGGGCTGAGAGGGGGGGGATTAAAGAGCTGAGGTCTATGGTGATAGGTGGGATGGGCTGAGAGAGGTGGTCTATGGTGATAGGTGGGATGGGCTGAGAGAGGTGGTCTATGGTGATAGGTGGGATGGGCTGAGAGGGGTGGGATTAAAGAGCTGAGGTCTATGGTGATAGGTGGGATGGGCTGAGAGGGGTGGGATTAAAGAGCTGAGGTCTATGGTGATAGGTGGGATGGGCTGAGAGAGGTGGTCTATGGTGATAGGTGGGATGGGCTGAGAGGGGTGGGATTAAAGAGCTGAGGTCTATGGTGATAGGTGGGATGGGCTGAGAGGGGTGGGATTAAAGAGCTGAGGTCCATGGTGATAGGTGGGATGGGCTGAGAGGGGTGGGATTAAAGAGCTGAGGTCTATGGTGATAGGTGGGATGGGCTGAGAGAGGTGGGATTAAAGAGCTGAGGTCTATGGTGATAGGTGGGATGGGCTGAGAGAGGTGGGATTAACGAGCTGAGGTCTATGGTGATAGGTGGGATGGGCTGAGAGAGGTGGGATTAAAGAGTTTATGTTCGGTAAAGTGTTATTGTTATGTGACTGCTTTATATACAAGTACCATGTATGTAACATGTGTAAGTAAAATGTATGTATACTGTATGTAGCAAAAAAGAAAAAAAAGAAAGTTTATAAAATTTGCATTTTTGTATTTATCATGGATCCCCATTAGCTGCTGAGATGTGATACTGCAGTAGCTCTGGACAGAGGACCACCAGGCAGGAGATAGTGGTCGAAGAGGTTAGAGATGTGATACTACAGTAGCTTGGGACAGAGGACCACCAGGCAGGAGATAGTGGTCGAAGAGGTTAGAGATGTGATACTACAGTAGCTACAGACCAACAGACAGGAGATAGTGGTCGAAGAGGAGAGAGATGTGATACTACAGTAGCTACAGACCAACAGACAGGAGATAGTGGTCGAAGAGGTTAGAGATGTGATACTACAGTAGCTGGGGACAGAGGACCACCAGGCAGGAGATAGTGGTCGAAGAGGTTAGAGATGTGATACTACAGTAGCTACAGACCAACAGACAGGAGATAGTGGTCGAAGAGGAGAGAGATGTGATACTACAGTAGCTACAGACCAACAGACAGGAGATAGTGGTCGAAGAGGTTAGAGATGTGATACTACAGTAGCTGGGGACAGAGGACCACCAGGCAGGAGATAGTGGTCGAAGAGATTAGAGATGTCATACTGCAGTAGCTGGGGACAGAGGACCACCAGGCAGGAGATAGTGGTCGAAGAGGTTAGAGATGTCATACTGCAGTAGCTGGGGACAGAGGACCACCAGGCAGGAGATAGTGGTCGAAGAGATTAGAGATGTCATACTGCAGTAGCTGGGGACAGAGGACCACCAGGCAGGAGATAGTGGTCGAAGAGATTAGAGATGTCATACTGCAGTAGCTGGGGACAGAGGACCACCAGGCAGGAGATAGTGGTCGAAGAGATTAGAGATGTCATACTGCAGTAGCTACAGACCAACAGACTGAACATTGTGGTTATAAGCACAGTAGAACTGCATCCCAAAAGGCACCATATTCCCAATGGGCACCGGTCCTAAGTAGTGCACTGTTTAGGGCAAGGAGGGTGACATTCGGGACAGAGACTAGTCGTGGCCTTGCGAGACTTGCTAACAGCCAGCCTTGTGCCCCCTAGGTGACCCTCCCTCTCATTAAGTGTGCAGTGCAAGCCATTTATCTTCCCCATCGTAGCAGTTCCCTCAGAGGGTCACGTTGATAGACAGAGCTGCCGTAATTAGGCAGAGTATAAATTCACTATGAATAATGAATAAAGATGCATTAAGGAGGTAGTTAAAAGCTTTGGATCATGCCTTTCACACACCAAGGGTCAGGTAGAGAGGGAGGAGGAGGGAGAGGGTTTGTTTAGCTTATTTTCTCTCCTGCAACTGTACGTTTTCTATATACAGTACGGCACTTAGACACCATATGACGTGAATGTTATTATGCAGATGTTTTCCTGGTTACAGAATTACTGTGTATATGTACAGTTCAGTACACCCTGTATGTTTGTAGACACAGAGAATCATCCAGGCCCTGCCTCTTTGTAGAAACTCTTTAACCCAGTCATTGTGAAGACACCTGGCATCTAATGCTTATATTACACAGCCTGAGGCATCATAAACAGCAGACTTCCTGAAAAGGGCCTCTTGCCTTTTTCATGCTTGCTTCGAGGCAAGCAACACTGAAGCATGCATCAGAGAACCAGCTGTTTTCGATGACTTTGTGATCACACTCTCTGTATCCAATGTGAGCAAGACCATTAAAACTTCTTAGGGATATGGGGCATTATTCAGAAGTTCAGATGACTGAGGTGCCCAAAGTAAACTGCCTGTTACTCAGGCCCAGAAGCTAGGATATGCATATAATTAGTAGTATTAGATGGTAGCACGTAAATAGTAGTATTGGATAGAAAACACTCTGAAGTTTCTAACACGGTTACAGTAATGTCTGTGAGTATAACAGAACTGATATGGCAGGTGAAAACCCAAGCAGAATCCATCCTGAATTTATTTTGTTTGAGGTCACCACCCATGGAAATGGTTGTCTATGGGGAAAATCAAAGGAAATCCTCCCAGAGTGCAGTTCCTATGGCTTCCACTAGATGTCAACAGTCTTTAGAAAGGGTTTCAGGATTGTTTTTTTGAAATCTCCGGTGTTGAACATACTATTCTCCGTCTTAAATTTTTGATCGTTTATTTACATATTAGGGTACCTGAGGTTTGATTAGAAACGTTGTTTGACTTGTTTGGTCGAAGTTTATTGGTAACCTTTGGGATTCCTTTGTCTGCTTTTTGAACGAGGTGAACAGGTGGATTACTGAATCAAGCGCGCCAACACCACAGACTTTTTTTGGGGGATATAAAGAAGGAGTTTGTCTAACAAAACGACCATTTGTTATGTAGCGGGGACCCTTGGGATTGCAAACAGAGGAAGATCGTCAAAGGTAAGTGTTATTGTGCTGAAGTTGCTTCCAGACGCAGTTTGGATCTCGGTAGTGAGTGTTGTAACTGAGGACAGGAGATTTTTACGTGCTAGATGCTTCAGCTCTCTCCGGTCCCGTTCTGTGAGATTGTGTGGCATACAACGTTGTGGCGGAGTCGTTGTTGCTCCTAGACGTTTCCACTTCACAGTAACAGCACTTACAGTTGACTGGGGCAGCTCTCACAGGGCAGAAATTTGACGAACTGACTTGTTGGTAAGGTGAAACCCTATGACGGTGCCACATTTAAAGTCAGTGAGCTCTCCAGGAAGGCCATTCCATTGCCCAATGTTTGTCTATGGAGATTGCATGGTTGTGTTCTCAAATAGCTACAGCCCAACCTAGCCATGGTACAGTCAGTTAGTTACAGCCCAACCTAACCATGGTACAGTCAGTTAGTTACAGCCCAACCTAACCATGGTACAGTCAGTTAGTTACAGCCCAACCTAACCATGGTACAGTCAGTTAGTTACAGCCCAACCTAGCCGTGGTACAGTCAGTTAGTTACAGCCCAACCTAACCATGGTACAGTCAGTTAGTTACAGCCCAACCTAACCGTGGTACAGTCAGTTAGTTACAGCCCAACCTAACCATGGTACAGTCAGTTAGTTACAGCCCAACCTAACCATGGTACAGTCAGTTAGTTACAGCCCAACCTAGCCGTGGTACAGTCAGTTAGTTACAGCCCAACCTAACCATGGTACAGTCAGTTAGTTACAGCCCAACCTAACCGTGGTACAGTCAGTTAGTTACACCCCAACCTAACCATGGTACAGTCAGTTAGTTACAGCCTGGTCTAACCATGGTACAGTCAGTTAGTTACAGCCCGGTCAAACCATGGTACAGTCAGTTAGCTACAGCCCAATCTAGCCATGGTACAGTCCGTTAGTTACAGCCCAACCTAACCATGGTATAGTCAGTTAGTTACAGCCCAACCTAACCATGGTACAGTCAGTTAGTTACAGCCTGGTCTAACCATGGTACAGTCAGTTAGTTACAGCCCGGTCAAACCATGGTACAGTCAGTTAGCTACAGCCCAATCTAGCCACGGTACAGTCAGTTAGTTACAGCCCGGTCTAACCATGGTACAGTCAGTTAGCTACAGCCCAATCTAGCCATGGTACAGTCAGTTAGTTACAGCCCGGTCTAACCATGGTACAGTCAGTTAGTTACAGCCCAACCTAGCCATGGTACAGTCAGTTAGTTACAGCCCAACCTAACCATGGTACAGTCAGTTAGTTACAGCCCGGTCTAACCATGGTACAGTCAGTTAGTTACAGCCCAACCTAACCATGGGGTGTACCATGTATTCATTAGTTACACAATGTTGTAAAACATTCTGCACCGTATTTTTTTATATATTTTTTAGCATAGAAAAACGTTTTGCTTCAAACGGTAAACGTTTTGCAACTGAAATATGAGGATCTGTCGGACAGGTAAGTTTCAGGTAGGTCCTGTTGGCTTCTGTTGGCTTCGGGTAAATACACCACCACTTAGCTATATAAAGACCAACCCAACCTTAGTACATGTAGCTACAACAAGCCCTGTTACATTTACAGAACAATTAGCTTCCATAGTGGATCTCTGTTCTGAGGTGGTGGCCTGGGGACTACAGGAATAATCCCTGCTCCTCAGCTCACTTACCCTAATCACTCCTGCATCAGCCAGGGCAAATTGTTTTCACTGTGAGAGAGCCCCTTACCAGCTACTAAAGAACCTGCCTTTTCATCCAATAACATGAAACCAACCGATGGGGGAAAGGCTTCCCTCCTCCTACCGTCCGTCCTCTATTACAGTCGGTCGTCTCTGTAGTTTCACAGGGACACTCTCCCCATTTATTTTCTCTGCTGATGGAATTTAACCGGGCCACTTTCTGGTCTTGATGATGGGGGGGATTAACGAGGGGGGGGGGGGGGGGGATTGGAGAAAGCACACACACACACACACACACACACACACACACACACACACACACACACACACACACACACACGCACACACACACACACACACACACACGTGCACGCACGCACGGACACACACGCACACACAGCAGATTATTGATTGACTTCTGACGGAGAAAGACCAACCTAAAAGCCCCAATGAATTGTCACTCATTATTGAAATGACTGAACACTAATTAAAGTGGCAGCTCATCTCCCTGTAGGCCTTGCTCCTCTGAAGATGAATTTCAGCTCCTTGGACAGTGCAGGAGGAGACAGCAGCTACTCAGATCCTAATGAGCTTTGCTTTGCTTCCTCTTTTTTGTTTTTTTCTCCCTTCACATTTGGTTTCATTTGAGGTATTCGAGAGAGGAAAAAAGGATTGTACGTACTGGTTTGAAAGAAAACAATACTGCTATTTTTTTTTTATTTACACCATTACATAGGCTAAGTATGTCTTCACATGTGTCAGTCCTTTTTTGAAATGTCATTTCCAACACTGTAGTCACTGTAGAGGTGACGCAATGAAAGGGCAGATGGGTAATGAATTAATTCCCATCTCAAACCATGGGGATCTATTCAGGACCATGTTTCTCTTTCTCTGTTTTTCTCCTGTTATGTAAAGGCCAAATCAAATGTTAATGGTCACATACACATGGTTAGCAGATGTTAATGCGAGTGTAGCGAAATGCTTGTGCTTCTAGTTCCGACAATGCAGTAATAACCAACGAGTAATCTAGCTAACAATTCCAAAACTACTGTCTTATACACAGTGTAAGGGGATAAAGAATATGTACATAAAGATATATGAATGAGTGATGGTACAGAGCGGCATAGGCAAGATGCAGTAGATGGTATAGAGTACAGTATATACAGTCAGTCAGCAGACATAGGTTCAAATACCATTTTAAAATCTTTCAAATACTTTTAAGCATTTTCTTTAGAAGGACAAGAATGCTAGACTAGGCAGGGTTTGCACTTTTGTGACTATTTTATTTGGTCCGTTGCACCAGTGAAGGTTAATCAAGCCCATTTAAGCTCTTTCCAGATGGAGCCCCAGGACAGCCCTCCTCTCATTGAGCCCCCATGTGACAGAGAGAGATCGGGGGGTCCAAGTCAACAGAGGGCCCTGCTCAGAGGGCCTGTTCTACTCTGCTCTGGCTCTGCAATCCTAGATGGGTGGGAAATGACATCTAATTCCAAAGTGTGTGATTAATGTACACCTGTGCAAGACGTCTGGGGTTAATCTGACTGGCACACAGGTCTACTGTAAATGGGCATGTGAAATCATGACTCATGGAATAGTGAAACTGTAAAGGGTTGCTCTTTCAATCCTCCTGTATTGAAAACAGATAGACCCGTCTTCAATTTCATAGATTATTAACGTTTAAAAATACCTAAAGTTCTATTACAAAAGTAGTTTGAAATGTTTTGGCAAAGTTTACAGGTGACTTTTGAGATATATTTTGCGCAAATTGGAAGCAGTTTTTTTTCTGGATCAAACGCGGCAAATAAATGGACATTTTGGATAAACATCGACGGAATTAATCGAACAAAAGGACCATTTGTGATGTTTATGGGACATATTGGAGTGCCAACAAAAGAAGCTCGTCAAAGGTAAGGGATGATTTATATTTCCCGCTAGCGCGACGCCTAGCTTTAAGCAGTTTTCCTATGTCCCTCTTTGTGGCACCTGACCAGGCGACTGAACAATAATCCAGATGAGACAGACCTGTAGGACCTGCCTTGTTGATAGTGTTAAGAAGGTAGAAACTAGGGCCTGTAGGACCTGCCTTGTTTATAGTGCTGTAGAAACTAGGGCCTGTAGGACCTGCCTTGTTGATAGTGCTGTTAAGAAGGTAGAAACTAGAGCCTGTAGGACCTGCCTTGGTGATAGTGTTGTTAAGAAGGTAGAGCAGCGCTTTATTATGGACAGATTTCTCCCCATTTTAGCTACTGTTGTATCAATATGTTTTGACCATGACAGTTTGCAATCCAGGGTTACTCCAAGCAGTTTACTCACCTCAACTTGCTCATTTTCCACATTATTTATTACAAGATTTAGGTTTAGTGAATGATTTGTCCCTGATACAATGCTTTTAGTTTTTGAAATATTTAGGCCTAACTTATTCCTTGCCACCATTTCTGAAACTAACTGCAGCTCTTTGTTTAGTGTTGCAGTCATTTCCCTTGCTGTAGTAGGTGATGTGTATAGTGTTGAGTCATCTGCATAATTAGACCCACTGGCCAGTGGCATGGCGTTCATAAAGATTGAAAAAAGTAAGGGGCCTAGACAGCTGCCCTGGGGATTTCCGGATTCTACCTGTCTGCCTGCCTGCCTGCCTGCCTGTCTGTCTGTCTGTCTGTCTGTCTGTCTGTCTGTCTGTCTGTCTGTCTGTCTGTCTGTCTGTCTGTCTGTCTGTCTGTCTGTCTGTCTGCCTGCCTGCCTGCCTGCCTGCCTGCCTGCCTGCCTGCCTCCCACACACCACAACAACCCTTCAGGAAAATTACCTTTGCAATAAATGGCATCTTTTATGTAAGCTATTTGAGAGACGTTTCCTTGAAAGCATCTCTTCCAGCGGAAGACACTTCCAAAGTAGCCTCTTCACCCCAGCAAATAGCTCTGGACTTGTGCTGCTTTGGCAGGAGTCCTCTTGTATTTAGAGATGTTTACTTTCCAGGGTGAAGACATTTTTATTTATTTTTTCTGGTGAAAATGTTTGTGTGTTCGTGTGTGGTTTTGTGTGTCTATGCCTCACTGTTATCAAATGGTACACAGCTTGGTAATGGTCTCCCCTGACTATTCTAACTAATCTATGCTGATGACCAGGGGGACACCAATGATTGTCATGTTAGTAAGAAAAAAAACATCAAAACAATCATGTTACATCAGTCTTGCCATTAAAATACTTTGCTTCTCTGCAAATGTCCTCTCCGCCGTAATTAATACTCAGGGGCTTGTCTTTACCAAGCTGCTAGTCCAGGAAAGGAGATGCCAGTCACCAGGTAATTATTTCAGGAAACCATGCATGAATGGATGTGATTGACAAATGCAACGTTACTGTAATTGCCTGAAGCACAGTCAAAGAAATGGGTGGAGGTAAAGAAAGAGGGAATAAAGAGGGGAATAAAGAGAGGGAAGAAAGAGAGGGAAGAAAGAAGGGGAAGAAAGAGAGGGAAGAAAGAGAGGGAAGAAAGAAGGGGAAGAAAGAGAGGGAAGAAAGAGAGGGAAGAAAGAGAGGGAAGAAAGAGAGGGAAGAAGTAGAGGGAAGAAAGAAGGGGAAGAAAGAGAGGAAGAAAGAGAGGAAAGAAAGAGAGGGAAGAAAGAAAGGGAAGAAAGAGGGGAAGAAAGAGGGGAAGAAAGAGAGGGAAGAAAGAGAGGAAGAAAGAGAGGAAGAAAGAGGGGAAGAAAGAGAGGGAAGAAAGAGAGGAAAGAAAGAGAGGGAAGAAAGAGGGGGAAGAAGTAGAGGGCAGCAAGAGAGGGAGAAAGAGAGGGAAGGAAGACAGGAGTTAACAAGTAGGTAAATACATCTTAAGGACGGATAAAGAATGCACTCAGTCACTATCTGGATAACCCTCATCTAATAGAGTTGATGACTGTGGTGTACCCCACATCTAATAGAGTTGATGACTGTGGTATAACCCTCATCTAATAGAGTTGATGACTGTGGTGTACCCCACATCTAATAGAGTTGATGATTGTGGTATAACCCTCATCTAATAGAGTTGATGACTGTGGTGTACCCCACATCTAATAGAGTTGATGACTGTGGTATAACCCTCATCTAATAGAGTTGATGACTGTGGTATAACCCTCATCTAATAGAGTTGATGACTGTGGTGTACCCCACATCTAATAGAGTTGATGACTGTGGTGTAACCCTCATCTAATAGAGTTGATGACTGTGGTGTAACCCTCATCTAATAGAGTTGATGACTGTGGTGTACCCCTCATCTAATAGAGTTGATGACTGTGATCTAACCCTCATCTAATAGAGTTGATGACTGTGGTGTAACCCTCATCTAATAGAGTTGATGACTGTGGTGTACCCCTCATCTAATAGAGTTGATGACTGTGGTGTAACCCTCATCTAATAGAGTTGATGACTGTGGTGTAACCCTCATCTAATATAGTTGATGACTGTGGTGTACCCCTCATCTAATAGAGTTGATGACTGTGGTGTAACCCTCATCTAATAGAGTTGATGACTGTGGTGTACCACACATCTAATAGAGTTGATGACTGTGGTGTACCCCTCATCTAATAGAGTTGATGACTGTGGTCTAACCCTCATCTAATAGAGTTGATGCCTGTGGTGTAACCCTCATCTAATAGAGTTGATGACTGTGGTGTAACCCACATCTAACAGAGTTGATGACTGTGATCTAACCCTCATCTAATAGAGTTGATGACTGTGGTGTAACCCTCATCTAATAGAGTTGATGACTGTGGTGTAAACCTCATCTAATAGAGTTGATGACTGTGGTGTACCCCTCATCTAATAGAGTTGATGACGTGGTCTAACCCTCATCGAATAGAGTTGATGACTGTGGTGTATCCTCATCTAATAGAGTTGATGACTGTGGTGTAACCCTCATCTAATAGAGTTGATGACAGTGGTGTACCCCTCATCTAATAGAGTTGATGACTGTGGTCTAACCCTCATCTAATAGAGTTGATGCCTGTGGTCTAACCCTCATCTAATAGAGTTGATGACTGTGATCTAACCCTCATCTAATAGAGTTGATGACTGTGATCTAACCCTCATCTAATAGAGTTGATGACTGTGGTGTAACCCACATCTAATAGAGTTGATGACTGTGATCTAACCCTCATCTAATAGAGTTGATGACTGTGGTGTAACCCACATCTAATAGAGTTGATGACTGTGATCTAACCCTCATCTAATAGAGTTGATGACTGTGGTGTACCCCACATCTAATAGAGTTGATGACTGTGGTGTAACCCTCATCTAATAGAGTTGATGACTGTGGTGTAACACCTCATCTAATAGAGTTGATGACTGTGGTGTAACCCACATCTCTGGTTGTCAGTGTATTCTGTAGTTTTACAGTGCAGACATCTCTGTATCTCTTCGTCGCTCACCAATAAGGCCGTCCAACAGATCAAAATAGATGTTCCGTGTGGTGGGTCGGAAATGTGTTTGAATTATAGAACTTGTCCCGGTTTGGAGTCTGCTCTCAGACTTTTAACAAGCTGGGTAAGCCAGTAGTCTGGTGATAGTTTCTCTTGATGTTCTACCGTACAGTCGCATGTCCCCGGGCCACGTAGAATGTAAGGCTTCACAATTTGGAACTGAGAAAGGTTTCCAAATGGAATGGGGTTGTTGAGAACTGTACTGCGTTTTAAGGCACACATTCCAAACTATCCCAAAATATATCAGCCCCACAAAAATAATCTGGGCTACCTAGATCCCAATGCATTTGGGATATTTTTCCATTCCACAAGGGCATCGTTTTATGTTTTTTTCATTTCCATGCAAATGAGAAATGATTGATGAAGAGGCTGATACTAGGATATGCTACTGAATGTGGGGCCAATTCGGGTGGTAATTTAATTGCGGGGATATAATCCTAATTTGCAGGAAATAGACGAGCTACTGTCTTCATGATGAAAGAGGTTGTGCTGAAGACATCCAGGTACACGGTGACCCAAACCCACGTCTTTTATTATTTTATTTCCAAGTCCTTTCATTTTATATCGTTTGATTATTATTCACTAATAAAAAAAGATCATAAAAAAAAACAGAGCTGGAATTATCAACCTTCCAGACTTCCCTCAGATTACATCAGACAGATTTATAGGGGAGTAAAAACACGCTATTAACCCCCAATTTCTCACAAATGTTTGCTTTAACCTGTCTTTGCTTGTGTGATTTGAGTGTAAAAGGCCAGAGACGTCGAAGGCACTAGCTCTGTAAACTCCAACTCCTAGGTTCGGGGGGAGCGGAGAGAGAATTAACAGCAGCATTTTAGTGAAGCCGAAAAGGAAAGGAGGAGATATGCAATTGTCATGTTTTTTTCCTCAGCGTGTGATTATTAGACAGATGGGAAGGACACAACAAGGCAGCTATTAATGAAGCCTCATGTTCTACAGTAGAGGTATTTATGAATCTCCCTGATTATAAGAATGAATCCTGATGTTCTACATTAGACAAATATCTGACTCCCCCTGATTATAATAATGAATCCTGATGTTCTAGGGTAGACTATCGGCCTATATCGAATCTTCCATTCCTCTCAAAAATTTTAGAAAAGGCTTTTGCGCAGCAACTCACTGCCTTCCTGAAGACAAACAATGTATATGAAATGCTTCAGTCTGGTTTTAGACCCCATCATAGCACTAAGACGGCACTTGTGAAGGTGGTAAATGACATTTTAATGGCATCGGACCGAGGCTCTGGATCTGTCCTCGTGCTCCTAGATCTTAGTGCTGCTTTTGATACCATCGATCACCACATTCTTTTGGAGAGATTGGAAACCCAAATTGGTCTACAAGGACAAGTTCTTGCCTGGTTTAGATCTTATCTGTCGGAAAGATATCAGTTTGTCTCTGTGAATGGTTTGTCCTCTGACAAATCAACTGTAAATTTTGGTGTTCCTCAAGATTCCGTTTTAGGACCACTGTTGTTTTCACTATATATTTTACCTCTTGGGGATGTTATTCGAAAACATAATGTTAACTTTCACTGCTATGCGGAGGACACACAGCTGTACATTTCAATGAAACATGGTGAAGCCCCAAAATTGCCCTTGCTAGAAGCATGTGTTTCAGACATAAGGATGTGGATGGCAGCAAACTTTCTACTTTTAAACTCGGACAAAACAGAGATGCTTGTTCTAGGTCCCAAGAAACAAAGAGATCTTCTGTTGAATCTGACAATTCATCTTAATGGTTGTACAGTCGTCTCAAATAAAACTGTGAAGGACCTCTGCGTTACTCTGGACCCTGATCTCTCTTTTCAAGAACATATCAAGACCATTTCAAGGACAGCTTTTTTCCATCTACGTAACATTGCAAAAATCAGAAACTTTCTGTCCAAAAATTATGCAGAAAAATGAATCCATGCTTTTGTCACTTCTAGGTTAGACTACTGCAATGCTCTACTTTCCGGCTACCCGGATAAAGCACTAAATAAACTTCAGTTAGTGCTAAATATGGCTGCTAGAATCCTGACTAGAACCAAAAAAAAATGATCATAGTCCACCCAGTCCACCTGGCCGTGCTGCTGCTCCAGTTTCAACTGTTCTGCCTTATTATTATTCGACCATGCTGGTCACTTATGAACATTTGAACATCTTGGCATTGTTCTGTTATAATCTCCACCCGGCACAGCCAGAAGAGGACTGGCCACCCCACATATGCTCTCTCTAATTCTCTCTTTCTTTCTCTCTCTCGGAGGACCTGAGCCCTAGGACCATGCCCCAGGACTACCTGACATGATGACTCTTTGCTGTCCCCAGTCCACCTGACCGTGCTGCTGCTCCAGTTTCAACTGTTCTGCCTTATTATTATTCGACCATGCTGGTCATTTATGAACATTTGAACATATTGGCCATGTTCTGTTATAATCTCCACCCGGCACAGCCAGAAGAGGACTGGCCACCCCACATAGCCTGGTTCCTCTCTAGGTTTCTTCCTAGAGTTCTGGCCTTTCTAGGGAGTTTTTCCTAGCCACCGTGCTTCTACACCTGCATTGCTTGCTGTTTGGGGTTTTAGGCTGGGTTTCTGTACAGCACTTTGAGATATCAGCTGATGTACGAAGGGCTATATAAATACATTTGATTTGATTTGATTTAGAGATATCTGACTCCCCCTGATTATAATAATGAATCCTGATGTTCTACAGTAGAGATATCTGACTCCCCCTGATTACAGAGCAATGCAGCATTCTGGAGGAATCCTGCTCATCAACCAGGAGTATGTCTCACATGGCACACTATTCCCTCGATAGTGCAGGACCTTATGGGCTCTGGTAAGAAGTAGTGCACTCTATAGACAGTAGGGTGTCATTTAGGACAGACCCTATAGACAGACAGCTCTGGTAAGAAGTTTTTATTTTAATTTTATTTATTTAATTTTTTTATTTCACCTTTATTTAACCAGGTAGGCTAGTTGAGAACAAGTTCTCATTTACAACTGCGACCTGGCCAAGATAAAGCAAAGCAGTGTGAACAGACAACACAGAGTTACACATGGAGTAAACAATTTAACAAGTCAATAACACAGTAGAAAAAAAAGAGGTGTCTATATACATTGTGTGCAAAAGGCATGAGGAGGTAGGCGAATAATTACAATTTTGCAGATTAACACTGGAGTGATAAATGATCAGATGGTCATGTACAGGTAGAGATATTGGTGTGCAAAAGAGTAGAAAAGTAAATAAATAAAAACAGTATTGGGATGAGGTAGGTAAAAATGGGTGGGCTATTTACCGAGTAGTGCACTCTATAGACAGTAGGGTGTAATTTAGGAGACACTATATAGACAGTAGGGTGTCATTTAGGAGACACTATATAGACAGTAGGGTGTCATTTAGGACAGACCCTATAGACAGTAGGGTGTCATTTAGGAGACACTATATAGACAGTAGGGTGTAATTTTGGACAGACCCTATAGACAGTAGGGTGTCATTTAGGAGACACTATATAGACAGTAGGGTGTCATTTAGGAGACACTATATAGACAGTAGGGTGTCATTTAGGAGTCCTCCCCAGCTGTTTCAGAAAAACCCCTCTGGATGGAGAAGCAGTAAGAAGACATTAATGATGAGTATTTTTTTTAATACCAATTTGTGTCCCAAATTACACCATATTCCCTATATAATACACTACATAGGGATTAGGTTGCCATTTGGGACTCAGAGGAGGCCGTGCTCACGTACCAGACACATCATTATGCTCCATCGCCACCAGTCAACGTCTCTATTGTTCACGGGTCACCAGGCGTACACATGCATTATGTCTGACTCCATCCGGTGGTACAGTACCACTGTAGAACACGGCCATGTGGGCTGACTGGGGCGGAGAACAGGCAGTGGCAAAGCTCCAACAAGAGGTTGAGGGATGGATACAGTAATATTTATAGATTGACACATCTACTGTCCCTCCTTTATCAAGAGGTTGAGGATGGATACAGTAATATTTATAGATTAACACATCTACTGTCCCTCCTTTATCAAGAGGTTGAGGATGGATACAGTAATATTTACAGATTAACACCTCTACTGTCCCTTATCAAGAGGTTGAGGGATGGATACAGTAATATTTACAGATTAACACCTCTACTGTCCCTTATCAAGAGGTTGAGGTGTGAATACAGTAATATTTACAGATTAACACCTCTACTGTCTCTTATCAAGAGGTTGAGGTGTGAATACAGTAATATTTACAGATTAACACCTCTACTGTCTCTTCCTTTATCAAGAGGTTGAGGGGTGGATACAGTAATATTTACAGATTAACACCTCTACTGTCCCTTATCAAGAGGTTGAGGGATGGATACAGTAATATTTACAGATTAACACCTCTACTGTCCCTCCTTTATCAAGAGGTTGAGGTGTGAATACAGTAATATTTACAGATTAACACCTCTACTGTCTCTTTATCAAGAGGTTGAGGTGTGAATTCAGTAATATTTACAGATAAACACCTCTACTGTCTCTTATCAAGAGGTTGAGGTGTGAATACAGTAATATTTACAGATTAACACCTCTACTGTCTCTTTATCAAGAGGTTGAGGTGTGAATTCAGTAATATTTACAGATTAACACCTCTACTGTCTCTTATCAAGAGGTTGAGGTGTGAATACAGTAATATTTACAGATTAACACATCTACTGTCCCTTATTAAGAGGTTGAGGTGTGAATACAGTAATATTTAGAGATTAACACATCTACTGTCCCTTATCAAAAGGTTGAGGTGTGAATACAGTAATATTTACAGATTAACACATCTACTGTACCTTCCTTTATCTTCATGATTTCTTCCAAAAATTAATGAATAATGTTTTTATGTGAAACTTGGTTTTAAACCCAAAACAATGTGCTGTAAAGCAATGCCTTTCATCCGTCTGATTCAAAGTGACAGCAAACACAATCAGGCAGTCGACTCGATTCCCAGAAAGCAAACATGAGGACGGACGGGTTTCATATGTTTTCTGCATATTTAATACACGCTTCAAGTACACGAGTGGAAAGAAAAAAGAACACTATGAAGAATTCAGAAGCCTTCAGCTGTGGTGGATTCCAGAACTCTGTGACATCACGACATTCAGGAAGTGTGTTGAGACGCGTTGACCATACAGCACATCGGTTGCAATTATATACTCATGTCTGATGTACTCCAAGTAGCAATTTTGACAATCATTAAAATTGCAACTGTTTTGCGCCGAAAACCATGAAACATTTACTCAGATTGGCTTGAGAGTTTAGAAGAACAGCATCCACAAGGGAAACTGATGCATAAGGAGTCCACAATAAGGGGTGAAATGTGATCACAGTGAATCTGGAAAACAAGCTGAACAAGGTTGAGATTAGCACTGTACAAATACTGACATGGCACAGCATTCTCTGTGTGTAGCTAGCTGGTAGCTTTTCAGTAAAAAAAAACAAAAAAACTAACAAGTAAGACAGGCCCACTGGGTTAAATATGGGCCAGCCCATCTGGTATGTTCCCGAAATGCCAGATGGCCAGTCTGCCCCTGCCCTGTAGGCCCACCAAACCCACTCACAGTGCTATGATTAGTACTAGGCTTTCTTTATCCACACTCACCCATACCTCTGAGAGAGTGACATTTCCCCATGTTCCTCCATGTTTCCTTCCTCACTCTGAGAGGCTGTGAGACTCTCCTGAGCCTCCCTGCTCCCTGCTAACCACAACAAAAAAGACGGGAGAAGTTAAGTTTAGCTATTTGGTGAAATGAGAGCAGACATCTCTGACCATCTACAGGGAACAGAGAGAGGTATGACAGACATGGCTGATTCATCTCTGAACACCTACAGGGAACAGAGAGAGGTATGACAGACATGGCCGATTCATCTCTGGAAGCTAACATTTGGTCTACACTGAGAGAGAGGCAGAAGACCCTGTAGGGTGGTCACACATTCACAGCGTTCACTTTGAGTCAGGGTTTGAGTCTGTGTTTATTCTGAGTTTGAGTCAGGATTTGAGTCTGTGTTTGAGTGAGGGTTTAAGTCTGGTTTTATGTTCGGGTTTGAGTCAGGTGTTTGAGTCTGACTTTGAGTCAGGGTTTAAGTCTGTCATTGAGTCAAGGTTTGAGTCAATGTTTTATATCAGGGTTTAAGTCAGGGTTTGAGTCAAGGGTTTAAGTCAAGGGTTTAAGACAGGGTTTAAGTCAGGGTTTAAGTCAGGGTTTGAGTCTGGGGTCTGAGTCAGGGTTTGAGTCAAGGGTTTAAGTCAGGGTTTAAGTCAGGGTTTGTGTCAGGGTTTAACTCAAGGGTTTGAGTCTTGGTTTAAGTCAGGGTTTAAGTCAAGGGTTTGAGTCTGGGGTTTAAGTCAAGGGTTTGAGTCAAAGGTTTGAGTCAAGGGTTTGAGTCTTGGTTTTTGTGTTTAAAAGCCTGGCTAAGTGCAGGGGGTTATTACTCTGAGTCTGGAGAAGAACAGGGATGTAACGTTGAATCATCATTGGGCTTTAGTCCTGGTGTGAACACAAACTCCACCTTGGCTAAGAGTATTTTAAACTATAGCCTACCATATATACTTCTCATTTTCATTCAAGTTATATGATATATATCCCCGAACCCACTCCATGCAAAGTATATTGACACAGTGTCACGTCTGTTCTGTCTTGCGTAGTCTCCTGACACCAAGGCGTTCAGGGCCGTTCCAGAGCCGGGCCATGTTGAACATTTCAACTCCACGCTGGAGATGATAGAACAGAGAGATAAAAGGGAGGAGTGAGAGCAGGTTGATATGTCACCTGTTCTGATATCACTCGGTCTCTGTAATGAGAGTGACAGCTTGGAATAGGCTCTCTCTGCATGCACAGCTCAATTGACTTGATTGATAGGAGGTGATTGACTGAACAGACAGACAGACAGACAGACAGACAGACAGACAGACAGACAGGCAGGCAGGCAGGCAGGCAGGCAGGCAGGCAGGCAGGCAGGCAGGCAGGCAGGCAGACAGACAGACAGACAGACAGACAGACAGACAGACAGACAGACAGACAGACAGACAGACAGACAGACAGACAAGGTAATAGGCTGATGCCTGGTTTCTTAGGCCCTAAGTCCGTCGTTCCTCCTGATGAATTTATCAAACTCCTCCAGTCTATGTGAAACCTTGGTAGGTTTCCATTAAATAAAATGACATGTAAAATGAATGAACATGCAGGGAGCTTGATGTGACTGTTAAATAGGATATACTGTTTAATATTCACATTCCATTTAGACTAACGAATAGAGCCTTTCATTTTTTTTTATATACAGAGAATGATACATCTTTTACTATTATAATGTGACAGACAAACCTGGGGGAATGAGCTTCAAATATTTATTAACGTTTTATTTCCAACAGGAGAAGAAAAGAAGAGGAACGTTTGAATGAAAATAGAAACCACAGGAAAAGAGGATATCTCTGGGAAGAGGAACAGAACAGGATGGTGTTAATGTGGTCTGAGAGAACCACGACCACCAGAAACAACAGGAAAGAGGATATCTCTTGGGAAGAGTTACAGAACAGGATGGTGTTAATGTGGTCTGAGAGAACCACTACAACCAGAAACAACAGGAAAGGGGATATCTCTGGGAAGAGGAACAGAACAGAATGGTGTTAACGTGGTCTGAGAGAACCACTACAACCAGAAACAGTGGTTGGTTTGTGGGTGCTGTGGCATGAGAGAAACACTACCAAAAAATGGTGGTTGGTTTGTGGGTTCCCTTGCTGAAGTTCTGTGATTGAGAAGAGGTCTGGATGTTCTGTGATGAGGAAGAGGTTTGGATGTTCTGTGATGTAGAAGAGGTCTGGATGTTCTGTGATTGAGGAAGAGGTCTGGATGTTCTGTAATTGAGGAATAGGCCTTGGTGTTCTGTGATGGAGAAGAGGTCTGGATGTTCTGTGATTGAGGAAGAGGTCAGAATGTTCTGTGATGAGGAAGAGGTCTGGATGTTCTGTGATTGAGGAAGAGGTCTGGATGTTCTGTGATTGAGGAAGAGGTCTGGATGTTCTGTGATGAGGAAGAGGCCTGGATGTTCTGTGATGAGGAAGAGGCCTGGATGTTCTGTGATGAGGAAGAGGTCTGGATGTTCTGTGATGGAGAAGAGGTCAGGATGTTCTGTGGTGGAGAAGAGGCCTGAATGTTCTGTTAAGAAGAAGAGGCCTGGATGTTCTGTGGTGGAGAAGAGGTTAATAAGTAGCAGAAGGAGTACTGTCTCTATTTCTAAAAATCCATCCTCACAAGGTTACAGGAGGCAAAGTGCCCCAGGAGGCAAAGTGCCCCAGGAGGCAAAGGGTTCCAGGAGGCAAAGTGCCCCAGGAGGCAAAGTGCTCCAGGAGGCAAAGTGCTCCAGGAGGCAAAGTGCTCCAGGAGGCAAAGTGCCCTAGGAGGCAAAGTGCCCTAAGAGGCAAAGTGCCCCAGGAGGCAAAGTGCCACAGGAGGCAAAGTGCCACAGGAGGCAAAGTGCTCCAGGGGGAGGATACAATTATAATAAAAGTTTGAGAATGTCATGTCATAATGGTGGTACTTTAACGGTGGTAGAGGGCTAGAGCAGGACTGGGGCTGTAGAGGTATAGACCAGGACTGGGGCTGTAGAGGTATAGACCAGGACTGGGGGCTGTAGAGGTATAGAGTAGGACTGGGGGCTGTAGAGGTATAGAGTAGGACTGGGGGCTGTAGAGGTATAGACCAGGACTGGGGGCTGTAGAGGTATAGACCAGGACTGGGGGTTATAGAGGACTAGACCAGGATTGTGGGCTGTAGAGGTATAGACCAGGACTGGGGGCTGTAGAGGACTAGACCAGGACTGTGGGCTGTAGAGGTATGGAGTAGGACTGGGGGCTGTAGAGGTATAGACCAGGACTGGGGGCTGTAGAGGTATAGACCAGTACTGGGGGCTGTAGAGGTAGAGACCAGGACTGGGAGCTGTAGAGGTATAGACCAGGACAGGGGGCTGTAGAGGTATAGACCAGGACTGGGGGATGTAGAGGACTAGACCAGGGCTGGGGGCTGTAGAGGTATAGAGTAGGACTGGGGGCTGTAGAGGACTAGACCAGGACTGTGGACTGTAGAGGTATAGAGTAGGACTGGGGGCTGTAGAGGACTAGACCAGGACTGGGGGCTGTAGAGGTATAGAGTAGGACTGGGGGCTGTAGAGGACAATAACAGGACTGGGGGCTGTAGAGGACAATACCAGGACTGGGGGCTGTAGAGGACTAGACCAGGACTGGGGGCTGTAGAGGACTAGACCAGGACTGGGGGCTGTAGAGGTATAGACCAGGACTGGGGGCTGTTGAGGACTAGACCAAGACTGGGGGCTGTAGAGGACTAGACCAGGACTGGGGGCAGTAGAAGTATAGAGTAGGACTGGGGCTTTAGAGGGATAGTTAGATGTTGGTCTGGGTGGAGTAAAGGACTGGAGCTGGGTCTGGGTGGAGTAAAGGTCCGGAGCTGGGTCTGGGTGAAGGCCTGGAGCTGGGTCTGGAGCTGGGTCTGGGTAAATGTCTGGAGCTGGGTCTGGGTGGAGTAAAGGTCTGGAGCTGGGTCTGGGTGAAGGCCTGGAGCTGGGTCTGGAGCTGGGTCTGGGTAAATGTCTGGAGCTGGGTCTGGGTGGAGTAAAGGTCTGGAGCTGGGTCTTGGTAAAGTTCTGGAGCTGGGTCTGGGTGGAGTAAAAGCCTGGAGCTGGGTCTGGGTGGAGTAAAGGCCTGGAGCTGGGTCTGGGTAAAGGCCTGGAGCTGGGTCTGGGTGGAGTAAAAGCCTGGAGCTGGGTCTGGGTGGAGTAAAGGTCTGGAGCTGGGTCTGGGTGGAGTAAAGGCCTGGAGCTGGGTCTGGGTGGAGTAAAGGCCTGGAGCTGGGTCTGGAGCTGGGTCTGGGTAAAGGCCTGGAGCTGGGTCTGGGTGGAGTAAAGGCCTGGAGCTGGGTCTGGGTGGAGTAAAGGCCTGGAGCTGGGTCTGGGTGAAGGCCTGGAGCTGGGTCCGGGTGGAGTAAGGGTCTGGAGCTGGGTCTGGGTGGAGTAAGGGTCTGGAGCTGGGTCTGGGTGGAGTAAAGGTCTGGAGCTGGGTCTGGGTGAAGGCCTGGAGCTGGGTCCGGGTGGAGTAAAGGTCTGGAGCTGAGTCTGGGTAAACGCCTGGAGCTGTGTCTGGAGCTGGGTCTGGAGCTGGGTCTGGAGCTGGGTCTGGGTGAAGGCCTGGAGCTGGGTCTGGAGCTGGGTCTGGGTAAATGTCTGGAGCTGGGTCTGGGTGGAGTAAAGGTCTGGAGCTGGGTCTGGGTGAAGGCCTGGAGCTGGGTCTGGAGCTGGGTCTGGGTAAATGTCTGGAGCTGGGTCTGGGTGGAGTAAAGGTCTGGAGCTGGGTCTTGGTAAAGGCCTGGAGCTGGGTCTGGGTGGAGTAAAAGCCTGGAGCTGGGTCTGGGTGGAGTAAAGGCCTGGAGCTGGGTCTGGGTAAAGGCCTGGAGCTGGGTCTGGGTGGAGTAAAAGCCTGGAGCTGGGTCTGGGTGGAGTAAAGGTCTGGAGCTGGGTCTGGGTGGAGTAAAGGCCTGGAGCTGGGTCTGGGTGGAGTAAAGGCCTGGAGCTGGGTCTGGAGCTGGGTCTGGGTAAAGGCCTGGAGCTGGGTCTGGGTGGAGTAAAGGCCTGGAGCTGGGTCTGGGTGGAGTAAAGGCCTGGAGCTGGGTCTGGGTGAAGGCCTGGAGCTGGGTCCGGGTGGAGTAAGGGTCTGGAGCTGGGTCTGGGTGGAGTAAGGGTCTGGAGCTGGGTCTGGGTGGAGTAAAGGTCTGGAGCTGGGTCTGGGTGAAGGCCTGGAGCTGGGTCCGGGTGGAGTAAAGGTCTGGAGCTGAGTCTGGGTAAAGGCCTGGAGCTGTGTCTGGAGCTGGGTCTGGAGCTGGGTCTGGAGCAGGGTCTGGGTGGAGTAAAGGTCTGGAGCTGGGTCTGGGTAAAGGCCTGGAGCTGGGTCTGGTGCTGGGTCTGGAGCTGGGACTGGAGCTGGGCCTGGAGCTGGGCCTGGAGCAGGGTCTGGGTGGAGTAAAGGTCTGGATCTGGGTCTGGGCCTGGTGATTGGGCTTATAGCTGCTGCAGTGCTCAGGCTTGGTCATAGGACTGGGTCTGTATACGTGACATCCCCAACAACGACGCAGGATGTGGTCAGGGGCAGGTCCACAGAGGAGGGGTGTGCTGCAAGAGCCCTGATTACCATGAGGTCCCTGACCCCAGCGCCGTGGCCCTGTGTTCGGACAAGAGCCAAAGTTTCAGCCTGGACCCCTGAAGTGTCAGGTGATGGCCTGCGCCAGTTACACACGCCCCTCCCGAGACGCACGCCTTAGCATATTTATAAATCATTCAGAATTCTTCCTGAAACCCCAGAATGAGAAGTAGATGAGCCTGGTGTCTATGGGCATCTGTACTTCTGCTATAAACACTAGACCCGCTGACTTCCACTTCCTCCATCCTCATCACCACCACCATCATCATCGTCATCATCTGGGTTCCCAAGTGGCGCAGCGGTCTAAGGCACTACATCACAAACACGGGTTTGATCCCGTGTCTGTATCACAACCGGCAGTGTTTAGGAGTCTCATAGGGCGGTGCACAATTGGCGCAGTATCGTCCGGGTTAGGCTGGGGTAGGTTGGCCAATCGTTGTAAATAAGATTTTGTTTCTTAAAACTGACTTTCCTAGTTAAATAAAGGTTCATAAATAAAACATTTAATACAAAAAAAAAATTGACAGAACTTGAGCTCTGAACAAATGTGGTGTTTCCATTTTCTGCTGAATACATTTTATTCCTCCATGAGTTTTTGATTCCTCTGCAGGAAGAAAGGGGATTTAACTGCGGGTCCCGAACACGAACAGACGGATTGACGATCCCCCCCTCCTCTAACTCTGATCTCACGGATAAGGACAGAGGACGGTGGGTGTCGTAAACATACAGAACTGCAGGCCACCTCAGCTGCAGCCTGCTGTTCTCACACAGGAGGCGGAGCAGCGTCAGGAAAATCCCCTGTGTGGATGTTAACCTGGACAGAAACCGTTGGCCTGGACGCTGACTCCGCAGCAGAGAGCCTCACAACAGGTCACGTGAGAACGGTGAAATCCATTCACCTAGGAAAAGAGCCTCCTAAATGACACCCTATTGCCTTCACATATATAGTGCACTACTTTTGACCAGAGCACCTTATACAGTCCCCTATGGTCCCCTGGTCAACAGTAGTGCACTATATAGGGAATAGGAAGCCATTTGGGATGCAGACAAAGTGCACACTGGTCTACGGCTCTGTGACCCTTAATAGGCAAACTATGTAGCTGATAGACCACAGCATCATTATATCGTTTCTTTGGGGGGAGGGGGGAGGGGGTTTATAGCTTTGCTGAGGTTGGAGGCCTGTGACTTCGATTAGCTAAAGAAACACATGAACGCCTAGAAGCTTTCCGAGTACAGGGGAGATGGAGGATACGGTAACTGGAGACTGTCGCTGTACATGTTTTATAGTGTGTTTGGATAAAATTCTGTTTATAGTTTAAAAAGATGATCTGTCAATCAAATCAAATCAAATCAAAGTTTATTTGTCACGTGCGCCGAACCTTACAGTGAAATGCTGACTTACAGGCTCTAACCAATAGTGCGAAAAAAGGTATGTGTGTGTGTTTGTGTGTGTGTGTGTGTGTGTGTGTGTGTGTGTGTGTGTGTGTGTGTGTCTGTGTCTGTGTCTGTGTCTGTGTCTGTGTCTGTGTCTGTGTCTGTGTCTGTGTCTGTGTGTGTGCAGTGCAGTGCAGTGTCAAATACAGGAGATGAGATAATGGCCCTGAAGTAGTAACAAAAAAAACTGAGACATCCTGCTAAAGGAACCACCTAGTTAAGGAACCCCCTAGTAAAGGAACCCCGTAGTAAAGGAACCCCCTAGTAAAGGAACCCCCTAGCAAAGGAACCCCCTAGTAAAGGAACCCCCTAGTAAAGGAACCCCCTAGTAAAGTTACCCCCTAGTAAAGGAACCCCCTAGTAAAGGAACCCCCAAGTAAAGGAACCCCCTAGTCCCCTGGGTCCTGACAGTAGGCCGTTGGTGAGTTGAATAATTCACAGAGGTTTCTCTGTATTGAATTTGTAATGGTGAATAAACAAAACGCTTCCACTGTTTTTAAAAAACTGTTCAAAGCTACTACAGCACGTGATGCTAGACACATTATAAATACATAGGGGTTAAAGAATACAAATGAGAGAGAGAGAGAGAGAGAGAGAGAGAGAGAGACAGACAGACAGAGAGAGAGAGAGAGAGAGACAGACAGAGCGAGAGAGAGAGACAGAGAGAGACAGAGAGAGAGAGAGAGAGAGAGAGAGAGAGAGATAGAGAGAGAGGGAGAGGGGGAGAGAGAAAGACAGAGAGAGAGAGAGAGAGACAGAGAGAGAGAGAGAGAGACAGAGAGAGAGAGAGAGAGAGACAGAGAGAGAGAGAGAGGGAGAGGGGGAGAGAGAGAGAGAGAATAGTCTTCTTCATTGTTAAAGTCACTATGCTGGAGGTTGATGGAGGGGTGACCCTTGTTACTTCAAAGTAGTAATGATTGAGTTGGTCTCATCATGCGGTGGGGCCGTGTCCCCTGCCGGTAAACCTGCCTGGAAAACTCCTTTTGAAAGAGCTATTTGATCACGTATGCAGGAGACACGTGTCACACCAGTTTATTCCCACAGTTAATATCCTTTCATAGCCTGCCATACAGAAGACACTGGATTATTTTGGCATCTGGTCAAAAAGCTACTGTGAATTTCAATAGAAGCATAACCAAGGCAGTACAGGCACAAGGCAAGACATCCCGTTCCTACGGAAGAGACATGCCTGCACACATATATGAGTGATTGTCGCTTTAGGTAAAATCGACAGCTAAATGGAATATATCATTAGCATTATTATTATAATAATTCATTTATTTTATTATTTTTTATGTATTTGTTATTATGATTATGATTCTATATTATTATAATTATTATTATTATTATTATTATGATTCATGTTTTTGTTATTATGAGTATCATTATTATCATTATGATATTATTATTATTGTTACGATTATGATTATAATTATGATTTTGATTACAATTATATTTGCGATTATAATTATGATTATAGTTATTATACATTATCATTATTATCATGATTAACATGTATGAATTTGTTATTATGATTATGATTTAAGTTATGATTATGATTATAACAATAATTATAATTATTATTATTATACATTATTATTATTATGATGATTATAATTATGTTGTTATTATTATGATTATGATTATTATGTTGTTATTATGATTATTATTATTATTGTTATTATTATGATTATGATTATTATGTTGTTATTATGATTATTATTATTATTGTTATTATTATGATTATTATGTTGTTATTATGATTATTATTATTATTGTTATTATTATTGTTGTTATTATGTGTATTATTATTATATTATTATTATGACTATTATTATTATTATTAATGTTATTAGTATTATTGTTATTATTATTATATTATTATTATTATTATTATTGCTGTTGTTATTATTATTGTTATTATTGTTGTTATTATTATTATTATTATTATTATTATTGTTGTTATTATTATTATTATTATTATTATTATTATTATTGTTGTTATTATTATTATTATTGTTGTTATTATTATTATTATTATTGTTGTTGTTATTATTATTATTATTATTATTATTATTATTGTTGTTATTATTATTATTATTATTATTATTATTGTTGTTATTATTATTATTATTATTATTATTATTGTTGTTATTATTATTATTATTATTGTTATTATTATTATTATTATTACTATTATGATTATTATATTATTATTATGATTATTATTATTATTATTGTCTCCGTCGTGAGGAGAGACGGACCAAGGCGCAGCGTGATTGGAGATCCACATCTTTATATTAGTGAAACTTAAACAAAACAAGAAACAAACAACGACCGTGAAGTATCGTAGTGCTACATGCCCTCACTCAAAACAATATCCCACAAAGCAGGTGGGAGAAAGGACTTCCTAAATATGATCCCCAATTAGAGGCAAACGATTACCAGCTGCCTCTAATTGGGAACCATACATCCTAGCCACATAGAAAATCAATGACTAGAACATTCCCCTAGTCACGCTCTGACCTAAACACCATAGAGAACCGAGGGCTCTCTATGGTCATGTGCCTTATACATTATTATTATACATTATTATAAGGTATGTATTTGTTATAATGTTTATTATCTGTTATTAATATTATTATTATTATTATTATTATTATTATGATATATGAAGAGGAGGAGATACTAAATGATTGTGATGCCTGTGAGAGAGAGGCCTTTCTGCAGATCTCAGAAGACATTATCATGTCAGAAGTTTGGTGGGTCTTCAAACTTTTTTTCCTAAACATTTTGAGTGAATAGTTCAAATAATTCTTCAGACTTTTATATGAAACAAGCAGTACATGCTGGTTTTTTTTTGGGGGGGGGGGTGTTTGACATATCAAACTTGTACAATAATTCCCAAGATTGTTAAATTAAATAAGGGTGAATAATTTAACATGATGAAAATTACACAATCGATATATATGCAAGCCACAACGACGTCAGCAATTTCTGTAAATGCGCAGCCCCTTAGAGACGGATGTCACATTTCAGAGTGAGTCAGAGCCAACGTGATTGACAGACATAATTACCGTTTGTGCACATGAAGCAGTTACTGTGACACATGAAACACCTTCAGCTTCAACAATAGGTCTTTTATTTTCCTTCTCGAATAACCTTTTGGTCGCTGTGATGTGACTAACACTTCTCTGACTGTAGCTGTCGCGAAATCACGTGTTTCTACTGACTCAGCTTTATATGGACAATATTTCTAGCAAATATACGTTTATTTACGTTGACTTAATTTACTGGTGTCAAAAAAGTTTGTGTCAAACTACCGAACAAGACTGTGAAATTAAAAAGCAGAGAAAGATCAATAAACACAAGAACCAATCCAGCCCCTCCATAGTGATCTTTATGCAAATGATCGCCTGTTTAATATAACCAATCCAGTCCCTCCGTAGTGATCTTTATGCAAATTATCCCCTGTTTAATATGAACCAATCCAGTCCCTACACAGTGATCTTTATGCAAATGATCGCCTGTTTAATATGAACCAATCCAGTCCCTCCATAGTGATCTTTATGCAAATGATCGCCTGTATAATATGAACCAATCCAGTCCCTCCGTAGTGATCTTTATGCAAATGATCACCTGTTTAATAAGAACCAATCCCTCCATAGTGATCTTTATGCAAATGATCGCCTGTTTAATATGACCCAATCCAGTCCCTCCATAGTGATCATTATGCAAATGATCGCCTGTTTAATATGAACCAATCCAGTCCCTCCATAGTGATCTTTATGCAAATGATCGCCTGTTTAATATGAACCAATCCAGCCCCTCCGTAGTGATCTTTATGCAAATGATCGCCTGTTTAATATGAACCAATCCAGTCCCTCCATAGTGACCTTTATGCAAATGATCGCCTGTTTAATATGAACCAATCCAGTCCCTCCATAGTGATCTTTATGCAAATGATCGCCTGTTTAATATGAACCAATCCAGTCCCTCCATAGTGATCTTTATGCAAATGATCGCCTGTTTAATATGAACCAATCCAGCCCCTCCGTAGTGATCTTTATGCAAATGATCGACTGTTTACTGTTTAATATGAACCAATCCAGTCCCTCCATAGTGATCTTTATGCAAATGATCGCCTGTTTAATATGAACCAATCCAGCCCCTCCGTAGTGATATTTATGCAAATGATCGACTGTTTACTGTTTAATATGAACCAATCCAGTCCCTCCATAGTGATCTTTATGCAAATGATCGCCTGTTTAATATGAACCAATCCAGCCCCTCCGTAGTGATATTTATGCAAATGATCGACTGTTTACTGTTTAATATGAACCAATCCAGTCCCTCAATAGTGATCTTTATGCAAATGATCGCCTGTTTAGTATGAACCAATCCTGCCCCTCCATAGTGATCTTTATGCAAATGATCGCCTGTTTAATATGAACCAATCCAGTCCCTCCGTAGTGATCTTTATGCAAATTATCGCCTGTTTAATATGGAACAATCCAGTCCCTCCATAGTGATCTTTATGCAAATGATCGCCTGTTTAATATGACCAATCCAGTCCCTCCGTAGTGATCTTTATGCAAATTATCCCCTGTTTAATATGAACCAATCCAATCCCTCCATAGTGATCTTTATGCAAATGATCGCCTGTTTAATATGAACCAATCCAGTCCCTCCGTAGTGATCTTTATGCAAATGATCGGCTGTTTAATATGAACGTCATCATTATGGTAAACGGTAGAGCTATAAACCAATATGACCTCATTTTAATAATTCATAAATATTTGGGATCCTTATAGAGCCGGGTAGCAGTGCAGCATCCCTGCGGCCTTGACTCAAATTCAATCTACAGCCTTGGGTTGTTCAGTGGAGAAGGACGACATGGAGAGAGAACCAGATCAGTGCTGAAAACACGGACCTCTCCACTTCTGACACCACTTGTTGGGTAATTAACCAATCAAAGACTTTCATTTTTCTACAACCCTTTTTCCCGTGACTAGAAAAAAAAGGGGCTGCAGGCTTGAAAATAATCAGAATGAACATTTCAAAAAGAACAATAATTAGTCTTTTATATTCTCCCACAAAAAAAAGATGGTTATAATCAGGGTAATTAGGGGACATTTCTGGGGGTCATCCTCATTAGGATGAGAGAGTCTGGCTGTGAAATGGTTCAGTGTTAATTTGGTATCCTCGCTGCCAGAACAAAGTAGTCCTCCGGTCAGGGTAGGCAGAGGACAATCAAATCACAAGCACTGAGGCTAATCATCCCTGTAGGTAGCCAAGCAGGCAGTATCAGGAGTTTGACAGAGAGAGAGGTAGAGAGATATAGAAAGAGAGAGAGAGAGAAAGAGAGGAGAAACGGGAGAGAGGGAGGGAGGGTGAGAGAGAGAGAGAGAAAATGGAAAGAGAGAGAGAGAGAGAGAGAGAGAGAGAGAGAGAGAGAGAGAGAGAGAGAGAGAGAGAGAGAGATTAATTAATGGTGCTAGATGAGTGTCATTGGATAACTCAGAGCAGTGCAGGAACCTGAAACTGTGTTTTATCTAATGACTTCCTGTGAGGCAACTGTCCAGCTAAAAGCATTATGTCAAACAAAACAAGATAACCTGTTTGGTTGAAAGACGTCATAATGACTAAGGTTTAGTGTAAGTAATACAACATATTGTGGAAATCCTAAGGCATATAGCTGGCCTCAACAATTAATTCTCAGGATTCTCCATTGAAAATACATATGAATGGCGAAACCCTTGTAAAAATATTTACAATCAGGAAGGCGTGACTGGTTTAATCGCTGGAGGTGCAGAGAAAGGAAAGAGAGAGGGAGAGAGAGAGACAGAGAGAGAGAGAGAGAGAGAGAGAGAGAGAGAGGAGAGAGACAGAGAGACAGAGAGAGAGAGAGAGAAAGAGGGGAGAGAGACAGAGAGAGAGAGAGAGAGAGAGAGAGAGAGAGAGAGAGAGAGAGAGAGAGAGAGAGAGAGAGAGCAGCCAAACTGACCTCTGTCAACGGCTGGCAGGGTTTCAAGACCAAACCCAAAGGGAGAGGACATATTGCTGACCCCACCATTAATCTCTGCTTCACCGCTAGCCCGCCAACAGAAAATATCACTCTCCTTCCTACTGATGAAATGAGAGCACATCCTAATAATAAACTGCTGGCCAAGGAAAGAAAAAGATATTAGCAAAGGGCCAGCCAACCGACCTTAGGCCTCATTCTCTAAACCTTTTGACCAAGAAGGTACATACCATCTGGAGATCACATGAGGCATACCAAGATGTAGGACAAGTGCTTATACCTAAAGACAATATTAACCCTCACATCTCAGCGACACACCATGTACACATTTAATGTCCCTAAATGTGTCTCTCATCAACTCTATGATGGTCATTCAGCGACCACATTTTGTCCCATTAAAAAAATAACACAAAACAAAAATCATAATAAACATTATGAATGAATATGTTAGTGTTACCTCATTGATCACGTGTTTCCTCCTTCCTGAGCGTTGGGTTTAATAACACGGTCTAAATG
Organism: Oncorhynchus mykiss; assembly: GCF_013265735.2. Classification (NCBI taxonomy): domain Eukaryota; kingdom Metazoa; phylum Chordata; class Actinopteri; order Salmoniformes; family Salmonidae; genus Oncorhynchus; species Oncorhynchus mykiss. The sequence continues at coordinate 4,841,934 of NC_048587.1, read as the reverse complement.
AAAACAAGGTTGTATCACCAGGCTGCTACATAGTGATTTGTTACCGTGCTTCCTTCTTAGAAGACAAAGGGAATTACAGTGTTCTGGAAGTAAGCATAGCCAGCGTAGCAGCAGTGGTCTACTGGGGACTGGTAGTAGAGAGTAGAGTAGGGGGTGAGGAGGGAGGATGTGAGGTAGCTAAGGACCAGGCCACCAGGACTGGTAGTAGAGACTAGAGTAGAGTAGGGGGTGAGGAGGGAGGATGTGAGGTAGCTAAGGACCAGGCCATCAGGACTGGTAGTAGAGAGTAGAGTAGGGGGTGAGGAGGGAGGATGTGAGTTAGCTAAGGACCAGGCCATCAGGACTGGTAGTAGAGAGTAGAGTAAGGGGTGAGGAGGGAGGATGTGAGTTAGCTAAGGACCAGGCCATCCCAACTCCCCAAAACGTTAGTTCACCCCATTCCAAGTTTCCAGTCTCCCCTTCACCCTCATTCAGCCCTCCTCCACCACCACCACCACCATTTTAAAAGATCCCCACAAACAAAAAACAGAGTAAGTGTCTGTTCAGGATGAATGCCAGATCCATAGCCCTGCACCTTCCCTCTCTCTTTCTCTCTTTCTTTCTTTCTCTCTCTCTCTCTCTCTCTCTCTCTCTCTCTCTCTCTCTCTCTCTCTCTCTCTCTCTCTCTCTCTCTCCCCCCTCCCTCTCTCTCTCTACCTCTCTCTCTCTACCTCTCTCTCTCTCTACCTCTCTACCTCTCTCTCTCTCTCTCTCTCTCCCTCTCTCTCTCTGCCTCGCTCTCTCTCTCTCTCTCTCTCTCTCTCTCTACCTCTCTTCCTCTCTACCTCTCTCTACCTCTCCAAGTCTGTGGCTTAATGATGATTAATTGCTGCCTGAATAATCAGATACAACATCCCAAAGGTTGGAGATGACAATTCAAGGACACAGAGGAAGGAGGAAAGGTAGAGATTCATTAGCAGGGAAGCAGGTTACCCAGCCTTTTTTAAATTAACATCAGAACATAACCTTTCTTATTTTAACAATTCTCAAATATGATTACCACTTCAGGTCGTTGTCTGCGTCCGCGCGGGAAATCCAATTAGCACAATGCAAACATCCCCATATAAATCTGTCAGTTTAATTTAGGGATATCTGCTTTTTTTTTTGGGGGGGGGGGGGGGGGGGGGGGGGGGGGGGGGGGGGGGGGGGGGGTGAGACTCCCAGGTGAGACTCCCAGGAACACGTGTCTGTTGTCTGGCTATAGGACGCCCACAGACCTCACAAGAGTCATCTGAACCCCCCCCCCCCCCCCCCCCCCCCCCCCCATAAGTGTTGTTGGATTCATCTGAATTCGGGACAACGGATCTGTTATCTTCTGTCTGTAGCGTCCAAACAGTTTAGGTTACTCACTAATATGACCCCTCTGTGTAAAGGTGAGACTCCCAGGAACACGTACATGTCTGTTGTCTGGCTATAGGACGCCCACAGACCTCACAAGACTCATCTGAAGGTCCCCCCCCCCCCCCCCGGAAAAATTAATGGAAGTACTTTATATATGGAGACTGTTTAGTGACAGAAATAAAGGGTTAAATACAATGTTAAAAATAACAACAAAAACGGTTGATTGATCTTACTTATATCTCTCAGAATTAGGACAGACCCTAAAGAACAAACTTCCTTTAGATGTTTGGGAGGATGATCTGTTATTCAATGTGTTTCTATTGGCTAATAGCAGTAAGGACTATCTGTTATTCAATGTGTTTCTATTGGCTAATAGCAGTAATGCCAAGTAATATGTATATTTTTGTGATACTTCAATGGGACTTAAAATGCAGAATCAAATAGAATCAGATTCTTGGTATGACCCTTTGAAAACAATTCTATAAAGCTTAGTAGTAGGTTGGGGTGTCAATAACCTATATCTGATGAGTTGGGTGTCAATAACCTATATCTAATGGGTTGGGGTGTCAATAAACTATATCTGATGTGTTGGGGGTGTCAACAACCTATATCTGATGGGTTGGGGTGTCAATAACCTATATCTAATGGGTTGGGGTGTCAATAAACTATATCTAATAGGTTGGGGTGTCAATAACCTATATCTAATGGGTTGGGTTGTCAACAACCTATATCTAATAGGTTGGGGTGTCAATAACCTATATCTAATGGGTTGGGGTGTCAATAACCTATATCTAATGGGTTGGTGTGTCAATAACCTATATCTAATGAGTTGGGGTGTCAATAACCTATATCTAATGGGTTGGGGTGTCAATAACCTATATCTAATGGGTTGGGGTGTCAATAACCTATATCTAATGGGTTGGGGTGTCAATAACCTATATCTAATGGGTTGGGGTGTCAATAACCTATATCTAATGGGTTGGGGTGTCAATAACCTATATATAATGGGTTGGGGTGTCAATAACCTATATCTAATGGGTTGGGGTGTCAATAACCTATATCTAATGGGTTGGGGTGTCAATAACCTATATATAATGGGTAGGGGTGTCAATAACCTATATCTAAAGGGTTGGGGTGTCAATAACCTATATCTAATAGGTTAGGGTGTCAATAACCTATATCTAATGGGTTGGGGTGTCAATAACCTATATCTAATGGGTTGGTGTGTCAATAACCTATATCTAATGGGTTGGGGTGTCAATAACCTATATCTAATGGGTTGGGGTGTCAATAACCTATATCTAATGGGTTGGGGTGTCAATACCCTATATCTAATGGGTTGGGGGTGTCAATAACCTATATCTAATGGGTTGGGGTGTCAATAACCTATATCTAATGGGTTGGGGGTGTCAATAACCTATATCTAATGGGTTGGGGTGTCAATAACCTATATCGAATGGGTTGGGGGTGTCAATAACCTATATCTAATGGGATGGGGTGTAAATAACCTACATCTAATGGGTTGGGGTGTAAATAACCTATATCTAATGGGTTGGGGTGTCAATAACCTATATCTAATGGGTTGGGGTGTCAATAACATATATCTAATGGGTAGGGGGGTCAATAACCTATATCTAATGGGTTGGGGTTTAAATAACCTATATCTAATGGGTTGGGGTGTAAATGACCTTTATCTAATGGGTTGGGGTGCCAATAACCTATATCTAATGGGTTGGGGTGTCAATAACCTATATCTAATGGGTTGGGGGTGTCAATAATCTATATCTAATGGGTTGGGGGTGTCAATCATCTATTTCTAATTGGTTGGGGTTGTCAATAACCTATATCTAATGGGTTGGGGTGCCAATAACCTATATCTAATGGGTTGGGGTGTAAATAACCTATATCTAATGGGTTGGGGTGTAAATGACCTATATCTAATGTGTTGGGGTGCCAATAACCTATATCTAATGGGTTGGGGGTGTCAATAATCTATATCTAATGGGTTGTGGGTGTCAATAACCTATTTCTAATTGGTTGGGGTGTCAATAACCTATATCTAATGGGTTGGGGTGTCAATAACCTATATCTAATGGGTTGGAGTGTCAATAACCTATATCTAATGGGTTGGGGTGTCAATAACCTATATCTAATGGGTTGGGGTGCCAATAACCTATGTCTAATGGGTTGGGGTGCCAATAACCTATATCTAATGGGTTGGGGTGTCAATAACCTATATCTAATGGGTTGGGGTGTCAATAACCTATATCTAATGGGTTGGGGGTGTCAATAACCTATATCTAATGGGTTGGGGTGCCCTTATTTCTTTACATATTGATTGACAGCAGTTTTATGGGCTTTGCTTTCTGGGTGTCAGAGGCTTGACGAGAAACTAAACTAAAAAATGAAGTTAAAAGACTCCACTCTTGACTTTGCCGACCGACAATTAATAGACTTCAGTCTTTCTCTCTCACTAACTCACTTCCTTTGCTCCGCTCGTTTCAACACACACTGCTGTGAAAAGTGGATGACATTTGGACTTGCCAGCCAATTCTTGCCTGCATTTAAATCCCTTTGGCTGAGGCGTTGGAAGGATCCCACCGTGCCATTTTCAGACTCTCTCTCTCTCTGTCTCTCTCGCTCCTCTCTCCCTCTCTCTCTCTCTCGCTCCCTCTCTCCCTCTCTCTCTCTCTCTCTCTCTGTCTCTCTCTCTCTGTCTCTCTCGCTCTGTCTCTCTCTCTCTCTCTCTCTCTCTCTCTCTCTCTCCCTCCCTCTCTCTCTCTCTCTCGCTCCTCTCTCTCTCTCTCTCTCTCTCTCTCTCTCTCTCTCTCTCTCTCTCTCTCTCGCTCCTCTCTCTCTCTCTCTCTGCTGAAGTGCTGTGTTGTGTTCAACTTGTATTGTTACTAGAGGAGACAAATCCCTAGGTTCATGCAGCGCCAGGCAGCGTCGACGAGCTCTGCACTCTTGGCTCCATTCCCAAAGTGCTTTTCAACCACTTAATGTTTGCAGTGGGAACTCCACACAGCCGGCAATCAGTAGGTTGAGAATCTATACAGCAATACATGATCTTCTGTCTTTAACATTTCTTTACCAAAATATAAAACACAGGTGACCCGGAGGGCAGAGAGCAGGTTTGCTCGGGATACCTCATTGATCACGTGTTTCCTCCTTCCTGAGCGTTGGGTTTAATAGCACGGTCTAAATGAAAACAAGGTTGTATCACCAGGCTGCTACATAGTGATTTGTTACCGTGCTTCCTTCTTGGAAGACAAAGGGAATTACAGTGTTCTGGAGGTAAGCATAGCCAGCGTAGCAGCAGTGGTCTACTGGGGAATGGTAGAAGAAAGTAGAGTAGGGGGTGAGGAGGGAGGATGTGAGGTAGCTAAGGACCAGGCCACCAGGACTGGTAGTAGAGACTAGAGTAGAGTAGGGGGTGAGGAGGGAGGATGTGAGGTAGCTAAGGACCAGGCCATCAGGACTGGTAGTAGAGAGTAGAGTAAGGGGTGAGGAGGGAGGATGTGAGGTAGCTAAGGGCCAGGCCATCAGGACTAGGTGTAGAGTGTAGAGTAGGGGTTGAGGAGGGAGGATGTGAGGTAGCTAAGGGCCAGGCCATCAGGACTGGTAGTAGAGAGTAGAGTAGGGGGTGCGGAGGGAAGATGTGAGGTAGCTAAGGACCAGGCCATCAGGACTGGTAGTAGAGAGTAGAGTAGGGGGTGAGGAGGGAGGATGTGAGTTAGCTAAGGACCAGGCCATCAGGACTGGTAGTAGAGAGTAGAGTAGGGGGTGAGGAGGGAGAGTACACCTGTCTTTAATTTTCTCTTTAATATAAAACCCAGGTAGGGCAGTAAGAAGGAAGGAAACAGAAACACATCTGTTTAACAAATAAGTAGCTACGTCTGCTAGCTTTAAAATATTACCCTGGACTGGTGTTTTAGTTACATATATATATACTGTATATATATATACATATGTATGTTTCGTAAACCTCAAAGTAGTTACCTACATAAAAATAAAAACGATAATAATAAAATGAACGACTCAAACACACTGCATGAGAGAAGTCGGGTTTGATTAAAAGTCTGCTTGTACTTGAAGCTTCTATTTTTACTAGGAATCAAGTCAAGCATCTTTCACTTCCTTCACTCACCTTTTTCTTTCAGAGAAGTAAGAAGGACCAATCAAATGAGGGACAGCAAAGGGTGAGGTCAGGGGAGTCTATTAGGAGTAAGTCTAGCTAAAACCCTAGTTAGGTGTAAGTCTAGTTAGGAGTAAGTCTAGCTAGGAGTAAGTCTAGCTAGGAGGAAGTCTAGCTAGGAGCAAGTCTAGTTAGGAGTAAGTCTAGCTAGGAGTAAGTCTAGCTAGGAGTAAGTCTAGCTAGGAGGAAGTCTAGCTAGGAGCAAGTCTAGTTAGGAGTAAGTCTAGCTAGGAGTAAGTCTAGCTAGGAGTAAGTCTAGCTAAAAGTCTAGTTATGAGTAAGTCTAGCCAGGAGTAAGTCTAGTTAGGAGTAAGTCTAGCTAAAAGTCTAGTTAGGAGTAAGTCTAGCCAGGAGTAAGTCTATTTAGGATTATGTCTTGTTAGGAGTAAGTCTAGCTAGGAGTAAGTCTAGCCAGGAGTAAGTCTAGTTAGGAGTAAGTCTAGCTAAAAGTCTAGTTAGGAGTAAGTCTAGTTAGGAGTAAGTCTAGCCAGGAGTAAGTCTAGTTAGGAGTAAGTCTAGCTAAAAGTCTAGTTAGGAGTAAGTCTAGCCAGGAGTAAGTCTATTTAGGATTATGTCTTGTTAGGAGTAAGTCTAGCTAGGAGTAAGTCTAGCTAGGAGAAAGTCTAGCTAGGAGTAAGTCTAGCTAGGAGGAAGTCTAGCTAGGAGGAAGTCTAGCTAGGAGGAAGTCTAGTTAGGAGTAAGTCTAGCTAAAAGTCTAGTTAGGAGTAAGTCTAGCCAGGAGTAAGTCTATTTAGGATTATGTCTTGTTAGGAGTAAGTCTAGCTAGGAGTAAGTCTAGCTAGGAGGAAGTATAGCTAGGAGTAAGTCTAGCTAGGAGGAAGTCTAGCTAGGAGGAAGTCTAGCTAGGAGGAAGTCTAGTTAGGAGTAAGTCTAGTAAGGAGTAAGTCCTGCAATACTGTCGTTCTGTTAGGGAGCAGGGATCATGTCTCTGGAGTGAAAGAAGGACAGACGGGCGGACAGACAGACAGACCATTAATCCACTATATGCGTGTGTCTAATATGCATAATTGCTATTTCTAGCGTGTTAAGCTTACAGTCGGACACTTGGAATTCAGAGTAAAATGTATAATTCAGCTGTGGTAATGGATTATATGAAAAGTAGAGGAATTTATTTATACATGTCATGAAATGCCCTTTAAAATACCCAATGAAAAAAATCTCCTCTAACCACTTAGTCTATAAAATATTCACTGGTGAAACCCTAACGTTACTCTGTATCGTTTTAGCTCTGGCGTTTGGTTATAGAAATTATTTAGTTGCTTATTAAATAAATAGAAACTCGTTTTTTTTATTTTCAATTTGGTACATTAAACACATGATTGTGCTCAATTATGTATTTCATGATATGTTTATCTGGTGTAAAAACCGGTGTTGGGCAGATAGTTGTATCACCACACTAGTTGTGTCAGGTATTTTACAGCAGTTTTCATACAGGGTCAACTACAAGATAACATGTTGGCAAGAAGACATGTTTGGTCTATAAAATATATATATATATGTATGTCGGATTTACACTGAGATACTATCACCTTTTGACCCAGTGAATAGTTATCTAGAATGTGAAATGAATGAAAAATGAATGGATAAGTTAGTGCAAAGGTCAATGTATTGACTTGTTGTGACCTCTCAACAACATGTGTTTTTATTAAGAGATAGTGATTCCATTCTACAGTATTTTAAAGACTTATTTATTTTAAATGTATGCTTAGCTGTGCCTCGTAAGTGACACGACAATCGTGTAATATAATAAGGACTGAGAATAACAATATATGCAGGACAGGCATATACAGTGGGGGAAAAAAAGTAATTAGTCAGCCACCAATTGTGCAAGTTCTGCCACTTAAAAAGATGAGAGAGGCCTGTAATTTTCATCATAGGTACACTTAAACTATGACAGACAAAATGAGAAAAAAAATCCAGAAAATCACATTGTAGGATTTTTAATGAATTTATTTGCAAATTCTGGTGGAAATTATGATCGGCTATGAAAAACCAACTGACATTTACTCCTGAGGTGCTGACCTGTTGCACCCTCAACAACCACTGTGAACATTATTATTTGACCCTGCTGGTCATCTATGAACATTTGAACATCTTGGCCATGTTCTGTCATAATCTCCACCGGCACAGCCAGAAGAGGACTGGCCACCCCTCATAGTCTGATTCCTCTCTAGGTTTCTTCCTAGGTTCTGGACTTTCTAGGGAGTTTTTCCTACATTACACCTGCATTGCTTGCTGTTTGGGGTTTTAGGCTGGGTTTCTGTACAGCACTTTGTGACATCAGCTGACGTAAGAAGAGCTTTGTAAATACATTTTATTGATTTGATTGATGTGTACTTCTAAGGGTGGTGTTGCTATTAGCCTGTTCTGCCCTTCCAGAACCTTGCACCCTCTACTTTCTTCTAGAACCTTCCCTTCTCTAATTCCTTCTAGAACTTTCCCTTCGCTTCTTCCTTCTAGAACCTTCCACATCTCTACTTCCTTCTAGAACCTTGCACATCTCTTCTTCCTTCTAGAACATTGCACATCTCTGCTTCCTTCTAGAACCTTCCTTTCTCTACTTCCTTCTAGACCCTTCCTCTCACTACTTCCATCTAGACCCTTCCCATCTCTACCTCCTTCTAGACCCTTCCTCTCTCTACTTCCTTCTAGACCTTTCCACTCTCTACTTCCTTCTAGACCCTTCCTCTCTCTACTTCCTTCTAGACCCTTCCCTTCTCTACCTCTTTTTAGACCCTTCCTCTCTCTACTTCCTTCTAGACCCTTTCTCTCTCTACTTCCTTCTAGACCCTTCTGTTCTCTACTTCCTTCTAGACCCTTCCCTTCTCTACCTCTTTCTAGACCCTTCCTCTATCTCTAACTCTTTCTAGACCCTTCCTCTCTCTACTTCCTTCTAGACCATTCCTCTCTCTACTTCCTTCTAGACCCTTCTTCTCTCTACTTCCTTCTAGACCCTTCCTCTCTCTACTTCCTTCTAGACCCTTCTTCTCTCTACTTCCTTCTAGATCCTTCCCTTCTCTACCTCTTTCTTGACCCTTCCTCTCTCTACTTCCTTCTAGACCCTTCCTCTCTCTACTTCCTTCTAGACCCTTCCCTTCTCTATTTCCTTCTAGACCCTTCCTCTCTCTACCTCCTTCTAGACCCTTCCTCTCTCTACTTCTTCTAGACCCTTCCCTTCTCTAACTCTTTCTAGACCCTTCCTCTCTCGACTTCCTTCTAGACCCTTCCTCTCTCTACTTCCTTCTAGACCCTTCCTCTCTCTACTTCCTTCTAGACCCTTCCTCTCTCTACTTCCTTCTAGACCCTTCCTCTCTCTACTTCCTTCTAGACCCTTCCTCTCTCTACTTCCTTCTAGACCCTTCCCTTCTCTACTTTCTTCTAGACCCTTCCCTTCTCTACTTCATTCTAGACCCTTCCTCTCTCTACTTCCTTCTAGACCCTTCCTCTTTCTACTTCCGTCTAGACCCTTCCCCTCTCTACTTCCTTCAGCTTCTCAGTCAGTCAATAGGTGATAAAACGACTCAGGAGAACTAAATCAGAACTTCCCTGAAGTTGATGAATCTGTGTGTTTATTAGTCTGCAGCAAGAGTGGCCTAGAACGCTGGACTTGATTGCATGTGTTTGTGAGAGAGAGAGAGGGAGGGAGAGGAGAGAGAGGGAGAGAGAGAGGGAGAGAGGAGAGAGAGAGAGTGAGAGAGAGAGAGAGTGTGTGAGAGAGAGAGAGAGAGAGAGAGAGAGAGAGAGAGAGAGAGAAAGAGAGAGAGAGAGAGAGAGAGGGGAGATTAGAGCTGTTCTCTTGATGGGACACCAGTGACTCTCCTCCTCCTGGAAATCTAGAAGTAAAGCTGCTATCATAAGTTGTTTTATGGATGCTGAGGGAGAACAGTTATAAATACTTTCAAGCATTGACGAATGAGTTTATTCATCATTTAGCATGAATAGAGTCAGGCTTGATAAAATGAACTATTTGTACAGTCCACAATCAATATACCACTGCTTTTTCTCTTCATTCCCCTAGTGGGTGTGTGACAACCATGGACACTTTAGTTGTTCAGTGGAATTCTAACACACACTCACACACATGCACTCACGAACACACACCGTTCACTCAACCTCACTGCTCCAATCACAGAAGTCCTTCTCCACTCTCAGAAGTCCTCCTCCAATCACAGAAGTCCTCCTCCACTCTCAGAATGTTAAGGTGAGTGAATGAGGACCCAAAAGCGAATTAACTTAAACAGAGCTTCTTTAATAACCAAACATAGGTAGGCTCAGATAGACCGGCAGATTCCGACAGGACAGGACAAGGTTACAGCAAACATGACGATAGTCTGGTTCAGGCCTGAAACACAACAAACAAGAATCCGACAAAGACAGGAGCAGAAACAGAGAGAGATATAGGGACCTAATCAGAGGGAAAAAGGGAACAGGTGGGAAAAGGGGTGGATGAGGTAGTCAGAGGAGACAAGGAACAGCTGGGGGAAAGCGGGGGAGAAAAGGTAACCTAATACGACCAGCAGAGGGAGACAGGGTGAAAGGAAAGGACAGAAAGACACAACATGACAATACATGACAGTACCCCCCCACTCACCGAGCGCCTCCTGGCGCACTCGAGGAGGAAACCTGGCGGCAACGGAGGAAATCCTCGATCAGCGCACGGTCCAGCACGTCCCGAGAGGGAACCCAACTCCTCTCCTCAGGACCGTACCCCTCCCAATCTACGAGGTACTGGTGACCACGGCCCCGAGGACGCATGTCCAAAATCCTGCGGACCCTGTAGATGGGTGCGCCCTCGACAAGGATGGGGGGGGGGGGGGGGGAAGACGAGCGGGGGCGCGAAGAACGGGCTTGATACAGGAGACATGGAAGACCGGGTGGACGCGACGAAGGTATCGCGGAAGAAGAAGTCGAACTGCGACAGGATTAATGACCCGAGAAATACGGAACGGACCAATGAACCGCGGGGTCAACTTGCGAGAAGCCGTCTTAAGGGGAAGGTTCTGAGTGGAGAGCCAAACTCTCTGACCGCGACAATATCTAGGACTCTTAGTTCTACGCTTATTAGCAGCCCTCACAGTCTGCGTCCTATAACGGCAAAGTGCAGACCTGACCCTCTTCCAGGTGCGCTCGCAACGTTGGACAAAAGCCTGAGCGGAGGGGACGCTGGACTCGGCGAACTGAGATGAGAACAGCGGAGGCTGGTACCCGAGGCTACTCTGAAAAGGAGATAGCCCGGTCGCAGACGAAGGAAGCGAGTTGTGGGCGTATTCTGCCCAGGGGAGCTGTTCTGACCAAGACGCAGGGTTGCGAAAAGAAAGACTGCGTAAGATGCGACCAATAGTCTGATTGGCCCGTTCTGCTTGACCGTTAGACTGGGGGTGAAAGCCGGAAGAGAGACTGACGGAAGCCCCAATCAAACGGCAAAACTCCCTCCAAAATTGAGACGTGAATTGCGGACCTCTGTCCGAAACGACGTCTGACGGAAGGCCATGAATTCTGAAAACATTCTCGATGATGATTTGTGCCGTCTCTTTAGCAGAAGGAAGCTTAGCAAGGGGAATGAAATGAGCCGCCTTAGAGAACCTATCGACAACCGTAAGAATAACAGTCTTCCCCGCTGACGAAGGCAGTCCGGTGACAAAATCTAAGGCGATGTGAGACCACGGTCGAGAGGGAATGGGAAGCGGCCTGAGACGGCCGGCAGGAGGAGAGTTACCGGACTTAGTCTGCGCGCAGACCGAACAAGTAGCCACGAAACGACGCGTGTCATGCTCCCGGGTGGGCCACCAAAAACGCTGGCGAATGGAAGCAAGCGTACCCCGAACGCCAGGGTGGCCGGCTAACTTGGCAGAGTGAGCCCACTGAAGAACGGCCAGACGAGTAGGAACGGGAACGAAAAGAAGGTTCCTAGGACAAGCGCGCGGCAACGGAGTGTGAGTGAGCGCTTGCTTTACCTGCCTCTCAATTCCCCAGACAGTCAACCCGACAACACGCCCCTCAGGGAGAATCCCCTCGGGGTCAGTGGAGGCTACTGAAGAACTGAAGAGACGAGATAAAGCATCAGGCTTGGTGTTCTTAGAGCCCGGACGATAAGAAATCACGAACTCGAAACGATCGAAAAACAGCGCCCAACGCGCCTGACGCGCATTAAGTCGTTTGGCAGAACGGATGTACTCAAGGTTCCTATGGTCAGTCCAAACGACAAAAGGAACGGTCGCCCCCTCCAACCACTGTCGCCATTCGCCTAGGGCTAACCGGATGGCGAGCAGTTCGCGGTTTCCCACATCATAGTTACGTTCCGACGGCGACAGGCGATGAGAAAAATACGCGCATGGGTGGACCTTGTCGTCAGAGAGGGAGCGCTGAGAAAGAATGGCTCCCACGCCCACCTCTGACGCGTCAACCTCGACAACGAACTGTCTAGAGACGTCAGGTGTAACAAGGATAGGAGCGGATGTAAAACGATTCTTGAGGAGATCAAAAGCTCCCTGGGCGGAAACGGACCACTTAACCTTTCTGATCTCCCCATCCCGGATCCGGGTTCGTGAATACAGACTCAAGCTCATTACCATAACGCAACGTTAACTATTCATGAAAATCGCAAATGAAATGAAATAAATATGCTAGCTCTCAAGCTTAGCCTTTTGTTAACAACACTGTCATCTCAGATTTTCAAAATATGCTTCTCAACCATTGCAAAACAAGCATTTGTGTAACAGTATTGATGGCTAACGTAGCATTTAGCATTAGCATTCAGCTGGCAACATTTACACAAAAAAACAGAAAAGCATTCAAAAAAATAATTTACCTTTGAAGAACTTCAGATGTTTTCAATGAGGAGACTCTCAGATAGCAAATGTTCAGTTTTTCCTGAAAGATTATTTGTTTAGGACAAATCGCTCCGTTTTCTGCGTCACGTTTAGCTATGAAAAAACCCCTGTATCCAGGATTGTGTAAATCTATCAGCAAGCTCATTAGCATAACACAACGTTAACTATTTATGAAAATCGCAAATGAAATGAAATAAATATGCCATCTCTCAAGCTTAGCCTTTTGTAAACAACACTGTCATCTCAGATTTTCAAAATATGCTTCTCAACCATAGGAAAACAATCATTTGTGTAAAAGTAGCTAGCTAGAGTTAGCATTTCGCGTTAGCATTTAGCGTTAGCATTAGCGTTAGCATCCAGCACGCAACATTAACAAAAACATAAAAGCCTTCAAATAAAATCATTTACCTTTGAAGAACTTCTGATGTTTTCAATGAGGATACTCTCAGTTAGATAGCAGATGCTCAGTTTTTCCAAAAAGATTCCTTGTGTATTAGAAATAGCTCCGTTTTATACATCACATTTGGCTACCAAAAAAAATCCATAAATTCAGTCCTCAAAACGCAAACTTTTTTCCAAATTAACTCCATAATATCGACTGAAAACATGGCAAACGTTGTTTAGAATCAATCCTCAAGGTGTTTTTCACATATCTCTTCATTGATACATCGTTCTTGGACACATGCTTTCTCTCCTGAATCCCAGGAGAAAATGCCCGCACCTGAAGATTACGCACAAATTTAGACAAAGGACACCGGGCGGACCTCTGGAAAATGTAGTCTCTTATGGCCAATCTTCCAATGATATGCCTACAAATACGTCACAATGCTGCTAAGACCTTGGGCGAGGTTAACCTCTTAGAGCTCTAGGGGCGCTATTTCATTTTTGGATAAAAAACGTTCCCGTTTTAAGCGCGATATTTTGTCACGAAAAGATGCTCGACTATGCATATTCTTGACAGTTTTGGAAAGAAAACACTCTGAAGTTTCAGAATCTGCAAAGATTTTGTCTGTAAGTGCCCCAGAACTCATTCTACAGGCGAAACCAAGATGATGCATCACCCAGGAATTAGCAGAATTTCTGAAGCTCTGTTTTCCATTCTCTCCTTATATGGCTGTGATTGCGCAAGGAATGAGCCTACACTTTCTGTCGTTCGCCCAAGGTCTTAGCAGCATTGTGACGTATTTGTAGGCATATCATTGGAAGATTGGCCATAAGAGACTACATTTTCCAGAGGTCCGCCCGGTGTCCTTTGTCTAAATTTGTGCGTAATCTTCAGGTGCGGTCATTTTCTCCTGGGATTCAGGAGAGAAAGCATGTATCCAAGAACGATGTATCAATGAAGAGATATGTGAAAAACACCTTGAGGCTTGATTCTAAAAAACGTTTGCCATGTTTTCAGTCGATATTATGGAGTTAATTTGGAAAAAAGTTTGCGTTTTGAGGACTGAATTTATGGATTTTTTTTGGTAGCCAAATGTGATGTATAAAACGGAGCTATTTCTAATACACAAGGAATCTTTTTGGAAAAACTGAGCATCTGCTATCTAACTGAGAGTATCCTCATTGAAAACATCAGAAGTTCTTCAAAGGTAAATGATTTTATTTGAAGGCTTTTATGTTTTTGTTAATGTTGCGTGCTGGATGCTAACGCTAATGCTAACGCTAAATGCTAACGCGAAATGCTAACTCTAGCTAGCTACTTTTACACAAATGATTGTTTTCCTATGGTTGAGAAGCATATTTTGAAAATCTGAGATGACAGTGTTGTTTACAAAAGGCTAAGCTTGAGAGATGGCATATTTATTTCATTTCATTTGCGATTTTCATGAATAGTTAACGTTGCGTTATGGTAATGAGCTTGAGTCTGTATTCACGAACCCGGATCCGGGATGGGGAGATCAGAAAGGTTAAAGCACGTCTTGACAGAAGTAAGGGCTGTGAGAGGAGCTGCCACCTGACCGAAATTACGGATGAAACGACGATAGAAGTTCGCGAAGCCGAGAAAGCGCTGCAGCTCGATGCGTGACTTAGGGGCGGGCCAATCAATGACAGCTTGGACCTTAGCGGGATCCATCTTAATGCCTTCAGCGGAAATAACAGAACCGAGAAATGTGACAGAGGAGGCATGAAAAGTGCACTTCTCAGCCTTCACAAAAAGACAATTCTCTAAAAGGCGCTGGAGGACACGTCGAACGTGCTGAACATGAATCTGGAGTGACGGTGAAAAGATCAGGATATCGTCAAGGTAAACGAAAACAAAGATGTTCAGCATGTCTCTCAGGACATCATTGACTAATGCCTGAAAGACAGCTGGAGCGTTAGCGAGGCCGAAAGGAAGAACCCGGTATTCAAAGTGCCCTAACGGAGTGTTAAACGCCGTCTTCCACTCGTCCCCCTCCCTGATGCGCACGAGATGGTAAGCGTTACGAAGGTCCAACTTAGTGAAAAACCTGGCTCCCTGCAGGATCTCGAAGGCTGAAGACATAAGAGGAAGCAGATAACGATTCTTCACTGTTATGTCATTCAGCCCTCGATAATCTATGCAGGGGCGCAGAGACCCGTCCTTCTTCTTGACAAAAAAACCCCCCGCTCCGGCGGGAGAGGAGGAGGGGACTATGGTACCGGCGTCAAGAGCTACAGACAAATAATCTTCGAGAGCCTTACGTTCGGGAGCCGACAGAGAGTATAGTCTACCCCGGGGGGGGGGTGGTTCCCGGAAGGAGATCAATACTACAATCATACGACCGGTGTGGAGGAAGAGAGGTGGCCCTGGACCGACTGAACACCGTGCGCAGATCGTGATATTCCTCCGGCACCCCTGTCAAATCACCAGGCTCCTCCTGTGAAGAAGAGACAGAGGAAACAGGAGGGATAGCAGACATTAAACATTTCACATGACAAGAGACGTTCCAGGAGAGGATAGAATTACTAGACCAATTAATGGAAGGATTATGACAAACTAGCCAGGGATGGCCCAAAACAACAGGTGTAAAAGGTGAACGAAAAATTAAAAAATAAATGGTTTCGCTATGATTACCAGAAACAGTGAGGGTTAAAGGTAGCGTCTCACGCTGAATCCTGGGGAGAGGACTACCATCCAGGGCGAACAAGGCCGTGGACTCCCTTAACTGTCTGAGAGGAATGTCATGTTCCCGAGCCCAGGTCTCGTCCATAAAACAGCCCTCCGCCCCAGAGTCTATTAAGGCACTGCAGGAAGCTGACGAACCGGTCCAGCGTAGATGGACCGACAAGGTAGTGCAGGATCTTGAAGGAGAGACAGGAGTAGTAGCGCTCACCAGTAGCCCTCCGCTTACTGATGAGCTCTGGCTTTTACTGGACATGAAGTGACAAAATGACCAGCAGAACCGCAATAGAGACAGAGGCGGTTGGTGATTCTCCGTTCCCTCTCCTTAGTCGAGATGCGGATACCTCCCAGCTGCATAGGCTCAGCTCCCGAGCCGGCAGAGGAAGATGGTAGTGATGCGGAGAGGAGGGCAACGGAGAGCGCGAGCTCCTTTCCACGAGCTCGGTGACGAAGATCAACCCGTCGCTCAATGCGAATAGCGAGTTCAATCAAGGAATCCACGCTGGAAGGAACCTCCCGGGAGAGAATCTCATCCTTTACCTCTGCGCGGAGACCCTCCAGAAGACGAGCGAGCAAGGCCGGCTCGTTCCAGCCACTGGAGGCAGCAAGAGTGCGAAACTCAATAGAGTAGTCTGTTATGGATCGATTGCCTTGACATAGGGAAGACAGGGCCCTGGAAGCCTCCTCCCCAAAAACAGATCGATCAAAAACCCGTATCATCTCCTCCTTAAAGTCCTGATACTGGTTAGTACACTCAGCCCTTGCCTCCCAGATTGCCGTGCCCCACTCACGAGCCCGTCCAGTAAGGAGAGATATGACGTAGGCGACACGAGCAGTGCTCCTGGCGTAAGTGTTGGGCTGGAGAGAAAACACAATATCACACTGGGTGAGGAACGAGCGGCATTCAGTGGGCTCCCCAGAGTAACACGGCGGGTTATTGATTCTGGGCTCCGGAGATTCGAAAGCCCTGGAAGTGGCCGGTGGATCGAGGCGGAGATGGTGAACCTGTTCTGTGAGGTTGGAGACTTGGGTGGCCAGGGTCTCAACGGCATGTCGAGCAGCAGACAATTCCTGCTCGTGTCTGCCTAGCATCGCTCCCTGGATCCCGACGGCTGAGTGGAGAGGATCCGAAGTCGCTGGGTCCATTCTTGGTCGGATTCTTCTGTTAAGGTGAGTGAATGAGGACCCAAAAGCGAATTAACTTAAACAGAGCTTCTTTAATAACCAAACATAGGTAGGCTCAGATAGACCGGCAGATTCCGACAGGACAGGACAAGGTTACAGCAAACATGACGATAGTCTGGTTCAGGCCTGAAACACAACAAACAAGAATCCGACAAAGACAGGAGCAGAAACAGAGAGAGATATAGGGACCTAATCAGAGGGAAAAAGGGAACAGGTGGGAAAAGGGGTGGATGAGGTAGTCAGAGGAGACAAGGAACAGCTGGGGGAAAGCGGGGGAGAAAAGGTAACCTAATACGACCAGCAGAGGGAGACAGGGTGAAAGGAAAGGACAGAAAGACACAACATGACAATACATGACACAGAAGTCCTCCTCCAATCACAGAAGTCCTCCTCCACTCTCAGAAGTCCTCCTCCAATCACAGAAGTCCTCCTCCAATCACAGAAGTCCTCCTCCAATCACAGAAGTCCTATTCCACTCTCAGAAGTCTTCCTCCAATCACAGAAGTCCTCCTCCAATCACAGAAGTCCTCCTCCACTCTCAGAAGTCCTCCTCCAATCACAGAAGTCCTCCTCCAATCACAGAAGTCCTCCTCCATTCACAGAAGTCCTATTCCACTCTCAGAAGTCTTCCTCCAATCACAGAAGTCCTCCTCCAATCACAGAAGTCCTCCTCCACTCTCAGAAGTCCTCCTCCAATCACAGAAGTCCTCCTCCACTCTCAAAAGTCCTCCTCCAATCACAGAAGTCCTCCTCCAATCACAGAAGTCCTCCTCCAATCCCAGAAGTCCTCCTCCAATCTCAGAAGTCCTCCTCCACTTCACATCACCTACTCGGGTTGTAATAAATCGTATGCGTGAGGTGATATCATAAAGTAATGTAAAGATAAATTATTTTCCTGTGAGGTTAAAAGGAATTCAAAATGTCTCAATTGTATACACACGAGAAGAGCAGTTAAACAGTGGTTGATGTCCACACTGCTGTAAATCTTTTCCATTTGTCTGTAAGATATTAGCGCACCGTGGGGGGAATGCAGCCAGTCTGCGATGGCTCTCTGGCTTCCAGATGGATTGTTCTGCTGTAATCCTTTGTTGACATGTATCAGAGGGAAACAGGGAGAAGGAGATCAGAATTATACAACTTGCCTATCTGTCCTATTCAGACTACGGCGTAGTTGGCACCCTATTCCCTATGTAGTGTGCTAGCAGGCCCCTTTACACCGCCTCAAATGTAGTGCACTATGTGAGGGATTCAGTGCCATTTGGGATGCATCTTACGAAACAGTGACCAGTTAATACCTGAATAAAGAAGAAAACCCTGAGGTTTAAGTGGCTGATACTGCAGCTCTGTAATCCATCAGGAAAACACGGCACATTGCGTGATGTTGTACAATCTAAATTACAGACTGAAGTGAACCGTTGGCGCTGAGACAAATACAGTATGCGGACAGTTAAGTTCCATATTTCGGGTTTTGCTTCAGGTACACTCTTGGAAAAAAAAAGGGTTCCAAAAGGGTTCTTCGGCTGTCCCCACAGGAGAAACCTTTTCGGTTCCAAGAAAACCCCCTGTTTAGTTCCAGGTAGAACCATTTTGGCTTCCATGTAGACCCCTCTGTGGAAAGGGTTCTACTTGGAACCTAAAGGGTTCTACCCGGAACCTAAAGGGTTCTACCCGGAACCTAAAGGTTCTACTTGGAACCTAAAGGGTTCTACCTGGAACCTAAAGGGTTCTACTTGGAACCTAAAGGGTTCTACCCGGAACCTAAAGGGTTCTACCCGGAACATAAAGGGTTCTACTTGGACCAACAAGGGTTCTTCAAAGGGTTATCCTATGGGGATAGCCCGAAGAACACTTGTGTGTTCTACATAGCAAATGTTTTCATTAGAGTGTATACGTTAGTATCCTTGTATGATACAACTACTCTAACTGTAGTATCCTTGTAGGAAACAATCACTCTAACTGTAGTATCCTTGTAGGAAACAACCACTCTAACTGTAGTATCCTTGTAGGAAACAACCACTCTAACTGTAGTATCCTTGTAGGAAACAACCACTCTAACTGTAGTATCCTTGTAGGAAACAACCACTCTAACTGTAGTATCCTTGTAGGAAACAACCACTCTAACTGTAGTATCCTTGTAGGAAACAACCACTCTAACTGTAGTATCCTTGTAGGAAACAACCACTCTAACTGTAGTATCCTTGTAGGAAACAACCACTCTAACTGTAGTATCCTTGTAGGAAACAACCACTCTATCTGTAGTATCCTTGTAGGAAACAAGCACTCTAACTGTAGTATCCTTGTAGGAAACAACCACTCTATCTGTAGTATCCTTGTAGGAAACAACCACTCTATCTGTAGTATCCTTGTAGGAAACAACCACTCTAACTGTAGTATCCTTGTAGGAAACCACCACTCTAACTGTAGTATCCTTGTAGGAAACAACCACTCTAACTGTAGTATCCTTGTAGGAAACAACCACTCTATCTGTAGTATCCTTGTAGGAAACAACCACTCTATCTGTAGTATCCTTGTAGGAAACAACCACTCTAACTGTAGTATCCTTGTAGGAAACAACCACTCTAACTGTAGTATCCTTGTAGGAAACAACCACTCTATCTGTAGTATCCTTGTAGGAAACAACCACTCTAACTGTAGTATCCTTGTAGGAAACCACCACTCTAACTGTAGTATCCTTGTAGGAAACAACCACTCTAACTGTAGTATCCTTGTAGGAAACATCCACTCTAACTGTAGTATCCTTGTAGGAAACAACCACTCTAACTGTAGTATCCTTGTAGGAAACAACCACTCTAACTGTAGTATCCTTGTAGGAAACAACCACTCTAACTGTAGTATCCTTGTAGGAAACAACCACTCTATCTGTAGTATCCTTGTAGGAAACAACCACTCTAACTGTAGTATCCTTGTAGGAAACATCCACTCTAACTGTAGTATCCTTGTAGGAAACAACCACTCTAACTGTAGTATCCTTGTAGGAAACAACTACTCTAACTGTAGTATCCTTGTAGGAAACAACTACTCTAACTGTAGTATCCTTGTAGGAAACAACTACTCTAACTGTAGTATCCTTGTAGGAAACAACTACTCTAACTGTAGTATCCTTGTAGGAAACAACCACTCTAACTGTAGTATCCTTGTAGGAAACAACCACTCTAACTGTAGTATCCTTGTAGGAAACAACCAGTCTAACTGTAGTATCCTTGTATGAAACAACCACTCTATCTGTAGTATCCTTGTAGGAAACAACCACTCTAACTGTAGTATCCTTGTAGGAAACAACTACTCTAACTGTAGTATCCTTGTAGGAAACAACCACTCTAACTGTAGTATCCTTGTAGGAAACAACCACTCTATCTGTAGTATCCTTGTAGGAAACAACCACTCTAACTGTAGTATCCTTGTAGGAAACAACCACTCTAACTGTAGTATCCTTGTAGGAAACAACCACTCTATCTGTAGTATCCTTGTAGGAAACAACCACTCTAACTGTAGTATCCTTGTAGGAAACAACTACTCTAACTGTAGTATCCTTGTAGGAAACAACCACTCTAACTGTAGTATCCTTGTAGGAAACAACCACTCTATCTGTAGTATCCTTGTAGGAAACAACCACTCTAACTGTAGTATCCTTGTAGGAAACAACCACTCTAACTGTAGTATCCTTGTAGGAAACAACCACTCTAACTGTAGTATCCTTGTAGGAAACATCCACTCTAACTGTAGTATCCTTGTAGGAAACAACCACTCTAACTGTAGTATCCTTGTAGGAAACAACCACTCTAACTGTAGTATCCTTGTAGGAAACAACTACTCTAACTGTAGTATCCTTGTAGGAAACAACCACTCTAACTGTAGTATCCTTGTAGGAAACAACCACTCTAACTGTAGTATCCTTGTAGGAAACAACCACTCTATCTGTAGTATCCTTGTAGGACACAACCACTCTAACTCTAGTATCCTTGTAGGAAACAACCACTCTAACTGTAGTATCCTTGTAGGAAACAACCACTCTATCTGTAGTATCCTTGTAGGAAACAACCACTCTAACTGTAGTATCCTTGTAGGAAACAACCACTCTATCTGTAGTATCCTTGTAGGAAACAACCACTCTAACTGTAGTATCCTTGTAGGAAACAACCACTCTAACTGTAGTATCCTTGTAGGAAACAACCACTCTAACTGTAGTATCCTTGTAGGAAACAACCACTCTATCTGTAGTATCCTTGTAGGAAACAACTACTCTAACTGTAGTATCCTTGTAGGAAACAACCACTCTAACTGTAGTATCCTTGTAGGAAACAACCACTCTAACTGTAGTATCCTTGTAGGAAACAACCACTCTAACTGTAGTATCCTTGTAGGAAACAACCACTCTAACTGTAGTATCCTTGTAGGAAACAACCACTCTATCTGACAACGTCATATTCTGAAGCTGATAAGAGAACAGGTACCTCAAATAGATAATGCTGTTAACTTGGTAAGTAATGGACCGCCGTGCCAATTTACAGATGAACACATTTTAAAATACATAGAATGCAAATTCCAGCCAGAGAAAACACCTTAGCTTAGTGTGCATGGTGGGTGGAGACAATGGGAGTGTCCCAAATGGCACCCTATTCCCTATGTAGTGCACTACTTTAGACCAGCGCCCTATAGACCCTGGTCAAAAGTAGTGCACTACATAGGGGATAGGTGTGCCATTTGGGACAGGGAACATAAGTGTAATATCGGTGTCTAATATGGTAGTGTTAGTTATGAGGTCCACAGAGATGGATCAGGAGACAAGATTCACATATTCAGGAGAGAGGAACACGACTTGGTTGTATTGAGCTCAGGAGAAATGACTGCAGTAAGGCTTTCAACATATTGTTTATGCGCCGTATGAAGAAGGTAATATCATATACCACCTTTAAGATGATGTGTGTGAAGAAGGGAATATCCTATACCACCTTTAAGATGATGTCATCATTACGCGCCGTGTGAAGAAGGTAATATCATATACCACTTTAAGATGATGTCATCATTACACGCCGTGTGAAGAAGGTAATATCATATACCACCTTTAAGATGATGTCATCATTACGCGCCGTGTGAAGAAGGTAATATCATATACCACCTTTAAGATGATGTCATCATTACACGCCGTGTGAAGAAGGTAATATCGTATACCACCTTTAAGATGATGTCATCATTACACGCCGTGTGAAGAAGGTAATATCGTATACCACCTTTAAGATGATGTCATCATTACACGCCGTTTGAAGAAGGTAATATCGTATACCACTTTAAGATGATGTCATCATTACACGCCGTGTGAAGAAGGTAATATCATATACCACCTTTAAGATGATGTCATCATTACACTCCGTGTGAAGAAGGTAATATCATATACCACCTTTAAGATGATGTCATCAAATTGTTTTTAGTTTGTGTCATTTGAGGACAATTCCGGTATGAAAAGTGATTCATCCTATCAACTTCCTGGCTATGATCCATCAGGTAAACATACTGTCCATTTAACCAACATCTATTTATAGAGAATTATATCAAGACAATAGTCAAATCTTCTCATCGCTTGAGTTATATTTCAGAAATAAAACAAGTATGCAATTTAACAGCATAAACATTTAACAAAGATGGTAATTACAGACTCAATGTTCAAATTCAACGCTTCATAGGTGAATTTATAGAGCAGCTCTAGTAGAGTGAACGAAGCAATGGTGTTTCAGTAGGTATGTTAGTCATAGCATGGGGACAGTATCTAATGGTGTTTCAGTAGGTATGTTAGTCATAGCATGGACAGTATCTAATGGTGTTTCAGTAGATATGTTAGTCATAGCATGGGGACAGTATCTAATGGTGTTTCAGTAGGTATGTTAGTCATAGCATGGGGACAGTATCTAATGGTGTTTCAGTAGTTATGTTAGTCATAGCATGGACAGTATCCAATGGTGTTTCAGTAGTTATGTTAGTCACAGCATGGACAGTATCTAATGGTGTTTCAGTAGGTATGTTAGTCATAGCATGGGGACAGTATCTAATGGTGTTTCAGTAGTTATGTTAGTCATAGCATGGGGAGAGTATCTAATGGTGTTTCAGTAGTTATGTTAGTCATAGCATGGGGACAGTATCTAATGGTGTTTCAGTAGTTATGTTAGTCATAGCATGGGGACAGTATCTAATGGTGTTTCAGTAGTTATGTTAGTCATAGCATGGGGACAGTATCTAATGGTGTTTCAGTAGGTATGTTAGTCATAGCATGGGGACAGTATCTAATGGTGTTTCAGTAGTTATGTTAGTCATAGCATGGGGACAGTATCTAATGGTGTTTCAGTAGTTATGTTAGTCATAGCATGGACAGTATCTAATGGTGTTTCAGTAGTTATGTTAGTCATAGCATGGGGACAGTATCTAATGGTGTTTCAGTAGTTATGTTAGTCATAGCATGGACAGTATCTAATGGTGTTTCAGTAGGTATGTTAGTCATAGCATGGGGACAGTATCTAATGGTGTTTCAGTAGATATGTTAGTCATAGCATGGACAGTATCTAATGGTGTTTCATTAGTTATGTTAGTCATAGCATGGACAGTATCTAATGGTGTTTCAGTAGTTATGTTAGTCACAGCATGGGGACAGTATCTAATGGTGTTTCAGTAGTTATGTTAGTCACAGCATGGACAGTATCTAATGGTGTTTCAGTAGTTATGTTAGTCATAGCATGGGGACAGTATCTAATGGTGTTTCAGTAGTTATGTTAGTCACAGCATGGACAGTATCTAATGGTGTTTCAGTAGTTATGTTAGTCATAGCATGGGGACAGTATCTAATGGTGTTTCAGTAGTTATGTTAGTCATAGCATGGGGACAGTATCTAATGGTGTTTCAGTAGTTATGTTAGTCATAGCATGGGGACAGTATCTAATGGTGTTTCAGTAGTCATAGCATGGACAGTATCTAATGGTGTTTCAGTAGTTATGTTAGACACAGCATGGACAGTATCTAATGGTGTTTCAGTAGGTATGTTAGTCATAGCATGGGGACAGTATCTAATAGGGTTTCAGTAGGTATGTTAGTCATAGCATGGACAGTATATGAACCTAATGGTGTTTCAGTAGGTATGTTAGTCACAGCATGGACAGTATATGAACCTAATGGTGTTTCAGTAGTTATGTTAGTCACAGCATGGACAGTATCTAATGGTTTTTCAGTAGTTATGTTAGTCATAGCATGGACAGTATCTAATGGTGTTTCAGTAGTTATGTTAGTCATAGCATGGGGACAGTATCTAATGGTGTTTCAGTAGTTATGTTAGTCATAGCATGGACAGTATATGAACCTAATGGTGTTTCAGTAGGTATGTTAGTCACAGCATGGACAGTATCTAATGGGGTTTCAGTAGTTATGTTAGTCATAGCATGGACAGTATCTAATGGTGTTTCAGTAGTTATGTTAGTCATAGCATGGGGACAGTATCTAATGGTGTTTCAGTAGTTATGTTAGTCATAGCATGGACAGTATATGAACCTAATGGTGTTTCAGTAGTTATGTTAGTCATAGCATGGGGACAGTATCTAATGGTGTTTCAGTAGTTATGTTAGTCACAGCATGGGGACAGTATCTAATGGTGTTTCAGTAGTTATGTTAGTCATAGCATGGGGACAGTATCTAATGGTGTTTCAGTAGTTATGTTAGTCACAGCATGGACAGTATCTAATGGTGTTTCAGTAGGTATTTTAGTTACAGCATGGACAGTATCTAATGGTGTTTCAGTAGTTATGTTAGTCATAGCATGGGGACAGTATCTAATGGTGTTTCAGTAGTTATGTTAGTCACAGCATGGGGACAGTATCTAATGGTGTTTCAGTAGTTATGTTAGTCATAGCATGGGGACAGTATCTAATGGTGTTTCAGTAGTTATGTTAGTCACAGCATGGGGACAGTATCTAATGGTGTTTCAGTAGTTATGTTAGTCACAGCATGGACAGTATCTAATGGTGTTTCAGTAGGTATGTTAGTCATAGCATGGGGACAGTATCTAATGGGGTTTCAGTAGTTATGTTAGTCATAGCATGGGGACAGTATCTAATGGTGTTTCAGTAGTTATGTTAGTCATAGCATGGGGACAGTATCTAATGGTGTTTCAGTAGGTATGTTAGACACAGCATGGGGACAGTATCTAATGGGGTTTCAGTAGTTATGTTAGTCACAGCATGGGGACAGTATCTAATGGTGTTTCAGTAGTTATGTTAGTCGTAGCATGGACAGTATCTAATGGTGTTTCAGTAGGTATGTTAGTCATAGCATGGACAGTATCTAATGGTGTTTCAGTAGTTATGTTAGTCATAGCATGGGGACAGTATCTAATGGTGTTTCAGTAGGTATGTTAGTCACAGCATGGGGACAGTATCTAATGGGGTTTCAGTAGTTATGTTAGTCACAGCATGGACAGTATCTAATGGGGTTTCAGTAGGTATGTTAGTCATAGCATGGGGACAGTATCTAATGGGGTTTCAGTAGGTATGTTAGTCATAGCATGGACAGTATCTAATGGTGTTTCAGTAGGTATGTTAGTCATAGCATGGGGACAGTATCTAATGGTGTTTCAGTAGTTATGTTAGTCACAGCATGGGGACAGTATCTAATGGTGTTTCAGTAGTTATGTTAGTCATAGCATGGGGACAGTATCTAATGGTGTTTCAGTAGTTATGTTAGTCATAGCATGGGGACAGTATCTAATGGTGTTTCAGTAGTCA
The DNA here is from genome assembly GCF_013265735.2 of Oncorhynchus mykiss. Lineage (NCBI taxonomy): Eukaryota > Metazoa > Chordata > Actinopteri > Salmoniformes > Salmonidae > Oncorhynchus > Oncorhynchus mykiss. The sequence continues at coordinate 4,816,461 of NC_048587.1, read as the reverse complement.
TAGCATGGACAGTATCTAATGGTGTTTCAGTAGTTATGTTAGACACAGCATGGACAGTATCTAATGGTGTTTCAGTAGGTATGTTAGTCATAGCATGGGGACAGTATCTAATGGGGTTTCAGTAGGTATGTTAGTCATAGCATGGACAGTATATGAACCTAATGGTGTTTCAGTAGGTATGTTAGTCACAGCATGGACAGTATATGAACCTAATGGTGTTTCAGTAGTTATGTTAGTCACAGCATGGACAGTATCTAATGGTTTTTCAGTAGTTATGTTAGTCATAGCATGGACAGTATCTAATGGTGTTTCAGTAGTTATGTTAGTCATAGCATGGGGACAGTATCTAATGGTGTTTCAGTAGTTATGTTAGTCATAGCATGGACAGTATATGAACCTAATGGTGTTTCAGTAGGTATGTTAGTCACAGCATGGACAGTATCTAATGGGGTTTCAGTAGTTATGTTAGTCATAGCATGGACAGTATCTAATGGTGTTTCAGTAGTTATGTTAGTCATAGCATGGGCACAGTATCTAATGGTGTTTCAGTAGTTATGTTAGTCATAGCATGGACAGTATATGAACCTAATGGTGTTTCAGTAGTTATGTTAGTCATAGCATGGGGACAGTATCTAATGGTGTTTCAGTAGTTATGTTAGTCACAGCATGGGGACAGTATCTAATGGTGTTTCAGTAGTTATGTTAGTCATAGCATGGGGACAGTATCTAATGGTGTTTCAGTAGTTATGTTAGTCACAGCATGGACAGTATCTAATGGTGTTTCAGTAGGTATTTTAGTTACAGCATGGACAGTATCTAATGGTGTTTCAGTAGTTATGTTAGTCATAGCATGGGGACAGTATCTAATGGTGTTTCAGTAGTTATGTTAGTCACAGCATGGGGACAGTATCTAATGGTGTTTCAGTAGTTATGTTAGTCATAGCATGGGGACAGTATCTAATGGTGTTTCAGTAGTTATGTTAGTCACAGCATGGGGACAGTATCTAATGGTGTTTCAGTAGTTATGTTAGTCACAGCATGGACAGTATCTAATGGTGTTTCAGTAGGTATGTTAGTCATAGCATGGGGACAGTATCTAATGGGGTTTCAGTAGTTATGTTAGTCATAGCATGGGGACAGTATCTAATGGTGTTTCAGTAGTTATGTTAGTCATAGCATGGGGACAGTATCTAATGGTGTTTCAGTAGGTATGTTAGACACAGCATGGGGACAGTATCTAATGGGGTTTCAGTAGTTATGTTAGTCACAGCATGGGGACAGTATCTAATGGTGTTTCAGTAGTTATGTTAGTCGTAGCATGGACAGTATCTAATGGTGTTTCAGTAGGTATGTTAGTCATAGCATGGACAGTATCTAATGGTGTTTCAGTAGTTATGTTAGTCATAGCATGGGGACAGTATCTAATGGTGTTTCAGTAGGTATGTTAGTCACAGCATGGGGACAGTATCTAATGGGGTTTCAGTAGTTATGTTAGTCACAGCATGGACAGTATCTAATGGGGTTTCAGTAGTTATGTTAGTCATAGCATGGGGACAGTATCTAATGGGGTTTCAGTAGGTATGTTAGTCATAGCATGGACAGTATCTAATGGTGTTTCAGTAGGTATGTTAGTCATAGCATGGGGACAGTATCTAATGGTGTTTCAGTAGTTATGTTAGTCACAGCATGGGGACAGTATCTAATGGTGTTTCAGTAGTTATGTTAGTCACAGCATGGACAGTATCTAATGGTGTTTCAGTAGTTATGTTAGTCACAGCATGGACAGTATCTAATGGTGTTTCAGTAGGTATGTTAGTCACAGCATGGACAGTATGTAATGGTGTTTCAGTAGTTATGTTAGTCATAGCATGGGGACAGTATCTAATGGTGTTTCAGTAGGTATGTTAGTCATAGCATGGACAGTATCTAATGGTGTTTCAGTAGTTATGTTAGTCACAGCATGGACAGTATATGAACCTAATGGTGTTTCAGTAGGTATGTTAGTCATAGCATGGGGACAGTATCTAATGGGGTTTCAGTAGGTATGTTAGTCACAGCATGGACAGTATATGAACCTAATGGTGTTTCAGTAGTTATGTTAGTCACAGCATGGGGACAGTATCTAATGGTGTTTCAGTAGTTATGTTAGTCACAGCATGGACAGTATCTAATGGTGTTTCAGTAGTTATGTTAGTCATAGCATGGGGACAGTATCTAATGGTGTTTCAGTAGTTATGTTAGTCACAGCATGGACAGTATATGAACCTAATGGTGTTTCTGTCATGTTGTCTTGTCTCTGTCCTTTCCCTTCACCCTGTCTCCCTCTGCTGGTCGTGTTAGGTTACCTTTTCTCCCCCGCTTTCCCCCAGCTGTCCCTTGTCTCCTCTAATTACCCATTCACCCCGTTCCCCACCTGTTCCCTTTTTTCCCTCTGATTAGGTCCCTATATCTCTCTCTGTTTCTGCTCCTGTCCTTGTCGGATTCTTGTTTGTTTGTGTTTCATGCCTGAGCCAGACTATCGTCATGTTTGCTGTAACCTTGTCCTGTCCTGTCGGAATCTGCCGGTCTATCTGAGCCTACCTATGTTTGGTTATTAAAGAAGCTCTGTTTAAGTTAGTTCGCTTTTGGGTCCTCATTCACTCACCATAACAGAAGAATCCGACCAAGAATGGACCCAGCGACTTCGGATCCTCTCCACTCAGCCGTCGAGATCCAGGGAGCGATGCTAGGCAGACACAAGCAGGAATTGTCTGCTGCTCGACATGCCGTTGAGACCCTGGCCACCCAAGTCTCCAACCTCACAGAACAGGTTCACCATCTCCGCCTCGATCCACCGGCCACTTCCAGGGCTTTCGAATCTCCGGAGCCCAGAATCAATAACCCGCCGTGTTACTCTGGGGAGCCCACTGAATGCCGCTCGTTCCTCACCCAGTGTGATATTGTGTTTTCTCTCCAGCCCAACACTTACTCCAGGAGCACTGCTCGTGTCGCCTACGTCATATCTCTCCTTATTGGACGGGCTCGTGAGTGGGGCACGGCAATCTGGGAGGCAAGGGCTGAGTGTACTAACCAGTATCAAGACTTTAAGGAGGAGATGATACGGGTTTTTGATCGATCTGTTTTTGGGGAGGAGGCTTCCAGGTCCCTGTCTTCCCTATGTCAAGGCAATCGATCCATAACAGACTACTCTATTGAGTTTCGCACTCTTGCTGTCTCCAGTGGCTGGAACGAGCCGGCCTTGCTCGCTCGTCTTCTGGAGGGTTTCCGCGCAGAGGTAAAGGATGAGATTCTCTCCCGGGAGGTTCCTTCCAGCGTGGATTCCTTGATTGAACTCGCTATTCGCATTGAGCGACGGGTTGATCTTCGTCACCGAGCTCGTGGAAAGGAGCTCGCGCTCTCCGTCGCCTCCCTCTCCGCATCACTACCATCTTCCTCTGCCGGCTCGGGTGCTGAGCCCATGCAGCTGGGAGGTATCCGCATCTCGACTAAGGAGAGGGAACGGAGAATCACCAACCGCCTCTGTCTCTATTGCGGTGCCGCTGGTCATTTTGTCACTTCATGTCCAGTAAAAGGCCAGAGCTCGTCAGTAAGCGGAGGGCTACTGGTGAGCGCTACTACTCCTGTCTCTCCTTCAAGATCCTGCACTACCTTGTCGGTCCATCTACGCTGGACCGGTTCGTCAGCTTCCTGCAGTGCCTTAATAGACTCTGGGGCGGAGGGCTGTTTTATGGACGAGACCTGGGCTCGGGAACATGACATTCCTCTCAGACAGTTAAAGGAGCCCACGGCCTTGTTCGCCCTGGATGGTAGTCCTCTCCCCAGGATTCAGCGTGAGACGCTACCTTTAACCCTCACTGTTTCTGGTAATCATAGTGAAACCATTTCTTTTTTAATTTTTCGTTCACCTTTTACACCTGTTGTTTTGGGCCATCCCTGGCTAGTTTGTCATAATCCTTCCATTAATTGGTCTAGTAATTCTATCCTCTCCTGGAACGTCTCTTGTCATGTGAAATGTTTAATGTCTGCTATCCCTCCTGTTTCCTCTGTCTCTTCTTCACAGGAGGAGCCTGGTGATTTGACAGGGGTGCCGGAGGAATATCACGATCTGCGCACGGTGTTCAGTCGGTCCAGGGCCACCTCTCTTCCTCCACACCGGTCGTATGATTGTAGTATTGATCTCCTTCCGGGAACCACCCCCCCCCGGGGTAGACTATACTCTCTGTCGGCTCCCGAACGTAAGGCTCTCGAGGATTATTTGTCTGTAGCTCTTGACGCCGGTACCATAGTCCCCTCCTCCTCTCCCGCCGGAGCGGGGTTTTTTTTTGTCAAGAAGAAGGACGGGTCTCTGCGCCCCTGCATAGATTATCGAGGGCTGAATGACATAACAGTGAAGAATCGTTATCCGCTTCCTCTTATGTCTTCAGCCTTCGAGATCCTGCAGGGAGCCAGGTTTTTCACTAAGTTGGACCTTCGTAACGCTTACCATCTCGTGCGCATCAGGGAGGGGGACGAGTGGAAGACGGCGTTTAACACTCCGTTAGGGCACTTTGAATACCGGGTTCTTCCTTTCGGCCTCGCTAACGCTCCAGCTGTCTTTCAGGCATTAGTCAATGATGTCCTGAGAGACATGCTGAACATCTTTGTTTTCGTTTACCTTGACGATATCCTGATTTTTTCACCGTCACTCCAGATTCATGTTCAGCACGTTCGACGTGTCCTCCAGCGCCTTTTAGAGAATTGTCTTTTTGTGAAGGCTGAGAAGTGCACTTTTCATGCCTCCTCCGTCACATTTCTCGGTTCTGTTATTTCCGCTGAAGGCATTAAGATGGATCCCGCTAAGGTCCAAGCTGTCATTGATTGGCCCGTCCCTAAGTCACGCGTCGAGCTGCAGCGCTTTCTCGGCTTCGCAAACTTCTATCGTCGTTTCATCCGTAATTTCGGTCAGGTGGCAGCTCCTCTCACAGCCCTTACTTCTGTCAAGACGTGCTTTAAGTGGTCCGTTTCCGCCCAGGGAGCTTTTGATCTCCTCAAGAATCGTTTTACATCCGCTCCTATCCTTGTTACACCTGACGTCTCTAGACAGTTCGTTGTCGAGGTTGACGCGTCAGAGGTGGGAGTGGGAGCCATCCTTTCTCAGCGCTCCCTCTCTGACGACAAGGTCCACCCATGCGCGTATTTTTCTCATCGCCTGTCGCCGTCGGAACGTAACTATGATGTGGGTAACCGCGAACTGCTCGCCATCCGGTTAGCCCTAGGCGAATGGCGACAGTGGTTGGAGGGGGCGACCGTTCCTTTTGTCGTTTGGACTGACCATAGGAACCTTGAGTACATCCGTTCTGCCAAACGACTTAATGCGCGTCAGGCGCGTTGGGCGCTGTTTTTCGCTCGTTTCGAGTTCGTGATTTCTTATCGCCCGGGCTCTAAGAACACCAAGCCTGATGCTTTGTCTCGTCTCTTCAGTTCTTCAGTAGCCTCCACTGACCCCGAGGGGATTCTCCCTGAGGGGCGTGTTGTCGGGTTGACTGTCTGGGGAATTGAGAGGCAGGTAAAGCAAGCACTCACTCAAACTCCGTCGCCGCGCGCTTGTCCTAGGAACCTTCTTTTCGTTCCCGTTCCTACTCGTCTGGCCGTTCTTCAGTGGGCTCACTCTGCCAAGTTAGCCGGCCACCCTGGCGTTCGGGGTACGCTTGCTTCCATTCGCCAGCGTTTCTGGTGGCCCACCCGGGAGCATGACACGCGTCGTTTCGTGGCTGCTTGTTCGGTCTGCGCGCAGACTAAGTCCGGTAACTCTCCTCCTGCCGGCCGTCTCAGGCCGCTTCCTATTCCCTCTCGACCGTGGTCTCACATCGCCTTAGATTTTGTCACCGGACTGCCTTCGTCAGCGGGGAAGACTGTTATTCTTACGGTTGTCGATAGGTTCTCTAAGGCGGCTCATTTCATTCCCCTTGCTAAGCTTCCTTCTGCTAAAGAGACGGCACAAATCATCATCGAGAATGTTTTCAGAATTCATGGCCTTCCGTCAGACGTCGTTTCGGACAGAGGTCCGCAATTCACGTCTCAATTTTGGAGGGAGTTTTGCCGTTTGATTGGGGCTTCCGTCAGTCTCTCTTCCGGCTTTCACCCCCAGTCTAACGGTCAAGCAGAACGGGCCAATCAGACTATTGGTCGCATCTTACGCAGTCTTTCTTTTCGCAACCCTGCGTCTTGGTCAGAACAGCTCCCCTGGGCAGAATACGCCCACAACTCGCTTCCTTCGTCTGCGACCGGGCTATCTCCTTTTCAGAGTAGCCTCGGGTACCAGCCTCCGTTGTTCTCATCTCAGTTCGCCGAGTCCAGCGTCCCCTCCGCTCAGGCTTTTGTCCAACGTTGCGAGCGCACCTGGAAGAGGGTCAGGTCTGCACTTTGCCGTTATAGGGCGCAGACTGTGAGAGCTGCTAATAAGCGTAGAACTAAGAGCCCTAGGTATTGTCGCGGTCAGAGAGTTTGGCTCTCCACTCAGAACCTTCCCCTTAAGACGGCTTCTCGCAAGTTGACCCCGCGGTTCATTGGTCCATTCCGTATCTCTCAGGTCATTAATCCTGTCGCAGTGCGACTTCTTCTTCCGCGATATCTTCGTCGCGTCCACCCGGTCTTCCATGTCTCCTGTGTTAAGCCCGTTCTTCGCGCCCCCGCTCGTCTTCCCCCCCCCCCCCCCCCCATCCTTGTCGAGGGCGCACCTATCTACAGGGTCCGTAAGATCTTGGACATGCGTCCTCGGGGCCGTGGTCATCAGTACCTAGTTGACTGGGAGGGGTACGGTCCTGAGGAGAGGAGTTGGGTTCCATCTCGGGACGTGCTGGACCGTGCGCTGATTGATGATTTCCTCCGTGGCCGCCAGGTTTCCTCCTCGAGTGCGCCAGGAGGCGCTCGGTGAGTGGGGGGGTACTGTCATGTTGTCTTGTCTCTGTCCTTTCCCTTCACCCTGTCTCCCTCTGCTGGTCGTGTTAGGTTACCTTTTCTCCCCCGCTTTCCCCCAGCTGTCCCTTGTCTCCTCTAATTACCCATTCACCCCGTTCCCCACCTGTTCCCTTTTTTCCCTCTGATTAGGTCCCTATATCTCTCTCTGTTTCTGCTCCTGTCCTTGTCGGATTCTTGTTTGTTTGTGTTTCATGCCTGAGCCAGACTATCGTCATGTTTGCTGTAACCTTGTCCTGTCCTGTCGGAATCTGCCGGTCTATCTGAGCCTACCTATGTTTGGTTATTAAAGAAGCTCTGTTTAAGTTAGTTCGCTTTTGGGTCCTCATTCACTCACCATAACAGTTTCAGTAGTTATGTTAGTCACAGCATGGGGACAGTATCTAATGGTGTTTCAGTAGTTATGTTAGTCATAGCATGGACAGTATCTAATGGTGTTTCAGTAGGTATGTTAGTCACAGCATGGACAGTATCTAATGGTGTTTCAGTAGTTATGTTAGTCATAGCATGGGGACAGTATCTAATGGTGTTTCAGTAGTTATGTTAGTCATAGCATGGGGACAGTATATGAACCTAATGGTGTTTCAGTAGTTATGTTAGTCACAGCATGGGGACAGTATCTAATGGTGTTTCAGTAGTTATGTTAGTCATAGCATGGACAGTATCTAATGGTGTTTCAGTAGGTATGTTAGTCATAGCATGGGGACAGTATCTAATGGTGTTTCAGTAGTTCTGTTAGTCACAGCATGGACAGTATCTAATGGTGTTTCAGTAGTTATGTTAGTCACAGCATGGACAGTATCTAATGGTGTTTCAGTAGTTATGTTAGTCACAGCATGGACAGTATCTAATGGTATTTCAGTAGTTATGTTAGTCACAGCATGGACAGTATCTAATGGTGTTTCAGTAGTTATGTTAGTCACAGCATGGACAGTATCTAATGGTGTTTCAGTAGTTATGTTAGTCATAGCACGGACAGTATCTAATGGTGTTTCAGTAGTTATGTTAGTCACAGCATGGACAGTATCTAATGGTGTTTCAGTAGTTATGTTAGTCACAGCATGGACAGTATCTAATGGTGTTTCAGTAGTTATGTTAGTCACAGCATGGACAGTATCTAATGGTGTTTCAGTAGGTATGTTAGTCACAGCATGGACAGTATCTAATGGTGTTTCAGTAGGTATGATAGTCACAGCATGGACAGTATCTAATGGTGTTTCAGTAGTTATGTTAGTCACAGCATGGACAGTATCTAATGGTGTTTCAGTAGGTATGATAGTCACAGCATGGACAGTATCTAATGGTGTTTCAGTAGTTATGTTAGTCACAGCATAAACAGTAACTAATGGTGTTTCAGTAGTTATGTTAGTCATAGCATGGCGACAGTATCTAATGGTGTTTCAGTAGTTATGTTAGTCATAGCATGGGGACAGTATCTAATGGTGTTTCAGTAGTTATGTTAGTCACAGCATGGACAGTATCTAATGGTGTTTCAGTAGTTATGTTAGTCATAGCATGGACAGTATCTAATGGTGTTTCAGTAGGTATGTTAGTCATAGCATGGGGACAGTATCTAATGGTGTTTCAGTAGTTATGTTAGTCATAGCATGGACAGTATCTAATGGTGTTTCAGTAGTTATGTTAGTCACAGCATGGACAGTATCTAATGGTGTTTCAGTAGTCATGTTAGTCATAGCATGGACAGTATCTAATGGTGTTTCAGTAGTTATGTTAGTCACAGCATGGACAGTATCTAATGGTGTTTCAGTAGTCATGTTAGTCACAGCATGGACAGTATCTAATGGTGTTTCAGTAGTTATGTTAGTCACAGCATGGACAGTATCTAATGGTGTTTCAGTAGGTATGTTAGTCACAGCATGGACAGTATCTAATGGTGTTTCAGTAGTTATGTTAGTCACAGCATGGACAGTATATGAACCTAATGGTGTTTCAGTAGTTATGTTAGTCACAGCATGGACAGTATCTAATGGTGTTTCAGTAGGTATGTTAGTCACAGCATGGACAGTATCTAATGGTGTTTCAGTAGTTATGTTAGTCACAGCATGGACAGTATTTAATGGTGTTTCAGTAGTTATGTTAGTCACAGCATGGACAGTATCTAATGGTGTTTCAGTAGTTATGTTAGTCACAGCATGGACAGTATCTAATGGTGTTTCAGTAGTTATGTTAGTCATAGCATGGGGACAGTATCTAATGGTGTTTCAGTAGTTATGTTAGTCACAGCATGGACAGTATATGAATCTAATGGTGTTTCAGTAGTTATGTTAGTCACAGCATGGACAGTATCTAATGGTGTTTCAGTAGTTATGTTAGTCACAGCATGGGGACAGTATCTAATGGTGTTTCAGTAGGTATGTTAGTCACAGCATGAACAGTATCTAATGGTGTTTCAGTAGTTATGTTAGTCATAGCATGGGGACAGTATCTAATGGTGTTTCAGTAGTTATGTTAGTCACAGCATAAACAGTATCTAATGGTGTTTCAGTAGTTATGTTAGTCATAGCATGGGGACAGTATCTAATGGTGTTTCAGTAGTTATGTTGGTCACAGCATGGGGACAGTATCTAATGGTGTTTCAGTAGTTATGTTAGTCACAGCATGGACAGTATCTAATGGTGTTTCAGTAGTTATGTTAGTCACAGCATGGACAGTATCTAATGGTGTTTCAGTAGTTGTTAGTCACAGCATGGACAGTATCTAATGGTGTTTCAGTAGGTATGTTAGTCACAGCATGAACAGTATCTAATGGTGTTTCAGTAGTTATGTTAGTCATAGCATGGGGACAGTATCTAATGGTGTTTCAGTAGTTATGTTAGTCATAGCATGGGGACAGTATCTAATGGTGTTTCAGTAGTTATGTTAGTCACAGCATGGACAGTATATGAACCTAATGGTGTTTCAGTAGTTATGTTAGTCATAGCATGGACAGTATCTAATGGTGTTTCAGTAGTTATGTTAGTCACAGCATGGACAGTATCTAATGGTGTTTCAGTAGGTATGTTAGTCACAGCATGGACAGTATATGAATCTAATGGTGTTTCAGTAGTTATGTTAGTCACAGCATGGACAGTATCTAATGGTGTTTCAGTAGGTATGTTAGTCACAGCATGGACAGTATCTAATGGTGTTTCAGTAGGTATGTTAGTCATAGCATGGGGACAGTATCTAATGGTGTTTCAGTAGTTATGTTAGTCACAGCATGGACAGTATCTAATGGTGTTTCAGTAGTTATGTTAGTCACAGCATGGACAGTATCTAATGGTGTTTCAGTAGGTATGTTTTTCATAGCATGGGGACAGTATCTAATGGTGTTTCAGTAGTTATGTTAGTCACAGCATGGGGACAGTATCTAATGGTGTTTCAGTAGGTATGTTAGTCACAGCATGGACAGTATCTAATGGTGTTTCAGTAGTTATGTTAGTCATAGCACGGACAGTATCTAATGGTGCTTCAGTAGTTATGTTAGTCACAGCATGGACAGTATCTAATGGTGTTTCAGTAGTTATGTTAGTCACAGCATGGACAGTATCTAATGGTGTTTCAGTAGTTATGTTAGTCATAGCACGGACAGTATCTAATGGTGTTTCAGTAGTTATGTTAGTCACAGCATGGACAGTATCTAATGGTGTTTCAGTAGTTATGTTAGTCACAGCATGGACAGTATCTAATGGTGTTTCAGTAGTTATGTTAGTCATAGCATGGACAAAACACCATCCGCTGTCACTTAATGTTTCCTGAAACATTTCCTATCATCTGATATGAGACGAAACCGCCGGCCAGTAAAATGTTGAGAGGAGTCAGAGTTCATGAATAACACAAAGCCTACAGTCTCTTTCCTCCTCTCAGGATCGATACGTTATAAGTTCAACAACAATTTAAACCAAATTAGCGTCTCTCCTGCGTTTACGTCTATAAAACATGGCTGACTTGCCGAAGCATCAGTAAACAAAATAAAATATAAAAACAAACTTCAGACAAAGCAGCACTTGGAAATCAGGTTAGGAAGAAGAGATGTTCCAGGGCCTCATTGTTTTCAGAGAGAGACAGAGACAGAGACAGAGAGTGAGAGAGAGAGAGAGACAGAGAGAGAGAGTGAGACAGAGACAGAGAGAGGGAGTGAGACAGAGACAGAGAGAGAGAGAGAGAGAGAGACAGAGTAACAGAGAGAGAGAGAGAGCGACAGAGACAGTAAGAGAGAGAGAGAGAGAGACAGATAGAGAGAGAGAGAGAGGGAGAAAGACAGACAGAGAGAGAGAGAGAGAGAGAGAGAGACCGTAAGAGAGAGAGAGAGAAATCCCTCCCATGCAAAGTGTTTCCAGTGTAAAGCTATTAACATAATTTTTTCGACTGGGGCTCTCCTAGGACCCGCTGATGAAGGCTCTACCCATAATCTTAATTAAAAACTGTACAAATGGATTTGATGCCATGTCAAATTAAATCTAAATTCATTAGATATAAACCCCTTTTAAGAATTTATACAAATATGTGAATTTTTTAAGAAGTTTGAACTTACCCAGTGTTAATTTTAGAAGAGCCACAGCGTTATACAGGGGAAAATACTTGTCTTTTTATAGATGAATAATGCAGCCCCATATACAATATTAAACTAATCTGGAGCAGTTCTCCTGGTCTTTATTTGGCATGTCGTATATATTATACCGTCAAGTGTCCACGTGTTACTGAGCGTGTGTGTGTGTGTGTGTGCGTGTGTGTGTGTGTGTGTGTGTGTGTGTGTGTGTGTGTGTGTGTGTGCGCGCCCATGCGTGCGTGCGTGTGTGTGTATATTACTTTAAGTAAAATGGAAGGTATTGAGTCATTGTCCGGTCATTGAATAATGAACCTTTATAAGTTGATTGGCAGAGACAGGAAGTGTGCATGCTATGGAATTACTGCATTATGTGATACACACATTGTTTCAAATGAATTACTGTCTTAGAAGCTATAGCTTTTCACTACATGGAAAAACACATAGAATAAAAACCTCTTCTAGGTTTCTTAGCCTGTACATTCCTTCATTCATGTTTTGGCTTCTACATGTTATGGCTTCTTCTGTATAGTTCTGCTGTTGGTTGTGCATGATGTGTTAGTCTCTCTCTCTCTACACACACACACACACACACACACACACACATGAACACACACAAATAAACACACACACACCTGTTTGTTTTGCTATCCTTCTGGGGACCAAACAATTGAATCCCATTCAACATCCTATTTTCCCTAACCGCTGACCCTAAACCGAACTGCTAACTCCTAACCCTAAACCTAAGTCCTATCCCTGCGGCAGCAGGGTGGCCTAGTGGTTAGAGCAGTGGACTAGTAACCGAAAGGTTGCAAGTTCAAACCTCTGAGCTGACAAGGTACAAATCTGTCGTTCTGCCCCTGAACAGGCAGTCAACCCACTGTTCCTAGGCCGTCATTGAAAATAAGAATTTTGTTCTTAACTGACTTGCCTAGTTAAATAAAGATAACATTTCCACAGTATTGTAGTAATGTCCTACTCTGACACACAAGCAGTATGATGCTGACCCATTATCATATGTTAGTATTGAATGCCTGGGTTAAATTTGTTTTTATTTTTAAATAAACCTAACTCCTAACCCTTAACCTAACTACCTAACCCTGAATCCTAAGTCTACAATAGCCTTTTTCCTTGTGGGGACCGGCACAATGTCTGGATAGTAAAACCAAAAACTAGCTGGTCTGTTCTCATTATTGTCATTAATGATGTATATTTTACTGCCTGAATCAGGGGAGGGCAGTCACTCAGTTACCGAACGAAGCCCTATGGAACATGTCTGGTCACCAGAGGGTTTGAGATTTATGGATGGTTCTCTCTCTCTCTCTCTCTCTCTCTCTCTCCCTTTACCCCCTCTCTCTCCACCTCTCTCTCTCTCTCTCTCTCTCTCTGTCTCTCTCTCTCTCTCTCTTTACCCCCTCTCTCTCCACCTCTCTCTCTCTCTCTCTCTCTCTCTCTCTCTCTCTCCCTTTACCCCCTCTCTCTCCACCTCTCTCTACCTCTCTCTCTCTCTCTCTCTCCCTTTACCCCCTCTCTCTCCACCTCTCTCTCTGTCTCCCTTTACCCCCTCTCTCTCTCTCTCTCTCTCTCTCCCTTTACCCCCTCTCTCTCCACCTCTCTATCTGTCTCCCTTTACCCCCTCTCTCTCCACCTCTCTCTCTCTCTCTCTCTCCCTTTACCCCCCGTCTCTCCACCTCACTCTCTCTCTCTCCACCTCTCTCTCTCTCTCTCTCTACCCCCTCTCTCTCCACCCCTCTCTCTCTCTCTCTCTCTCTCTCTCTCTCTCCCTTTACCCCCTCTCTCTCCACCTCTCTCTCTCTCTCTCTCTTTCTCTTTCTCTCTCTCTCTCTCTCTCTCTCTCTCTCTCCCTTTACACGCTCTCTCTCCCCCTCTCTCTCCTCCCTCTCTCTCTACACTGCTCTGTCTCTGGTTGCTATTTCAGTGTAATGGATGGAGCAGATGTTGGACACAGCAGCACCTCTTCATAACTCCTCTCTTCATGAAGAGCTTTTTACAAGTGCTTCTCTCTCTCTCTCTCTCTCTCTCTCTCTCTCTCTCTCAGTAGTTTCCAGTGCCAACAGGAAGTGAAGGTCATTGTGAAACATGAGGCGCAGGCTAAGAGGTTCAACTCATGAGTGTAACAGCTGGGCCAGCCTGCACCTAGTCTGGATCTTATTCAGTCCACACACACACGCAAATTCACCCACACACGCACGCATACTCATACGCACACACACTCACACAGACACACAGACACACACACACACAAAGACACACACACACACACACACACACACACACACACACACACACACACACACACACACACACACACACACACACAGACACACACAGACACACACACACACACACACACACACACACACACACACACACACACACACACATATACACACAAAAAAGCACACTACACTCATGGAAAAGTCATATTTGAAATGTCTCTCCTCTACAGTTTGTCTCCTGATCTCACTCCCTCTCTCACACACAAACACACTTCACGCAGAGTGTATGTCTGGAACAACTTCCGTCGATTCTACTAGCTACTGCTATACTGACTACCATGTGACTGATTCAGCCTATCACGATACAGAACCTTTTCAAAGTAAGATTATTAAGATTTTTAGACCTTTATCGTATTGTCAAATCATATCAGGACATAAAAAAATATACAATTATCAAATGTTATTGATGTTCGCTGTCTTTTAATTGTTGTTTTTATTTCTTTAATAACCTATTGTTCACCTAATACCTTTTCTGCACTGTTGGTTAGAGTCTGTAAGTCAGCATTTCACTGTAAGGTCTACCTACACCTGTTGTATTCAGCATTTCACTGTGAGGTCTACCTACACCTGTTGTATTCAGCATTTCACTGTGAGGTCTACTACACCTGTTGTATTCAGCATTTCACTGTGAGGTCTACTACACCTGTTGTATTCAGCATTTCACTGTGAGGTCTACTACACCTGTTGTATTCAGCATTTTACTGTAAGGTCTACTACACCTGTTGTATTCGGCATTTCACTGTGAGGTCTACTACACCTGTTGTATTCAGCATTTCACTGTGAGGTCTACTACACCTGTTGTATTCAGCATTTCACTGTAAGGTCTACTACACCTGTTGTATTCGGCATTTCACTGTGAGGTCTACTACACCTGTTGTATTCAGCATTTCACTGTAAAGTCTACCTACACCTGTTGTATTCGGTATTTCACTGTAAGGTCTACTACACCTGTTGTATTCAGCATTTCACTGTAAGGTCTACTACACCTGTTGTATTCAGCATTTCACTGTGAGGTCTACTACACATGTTGTATTCAGAATTTCACTGTAAGGTCTACTACACCTGTTGTATTCAGCATTTCACTGTAAGGTCTACTACACCTGTTGTATTCAGCATTTCACTGTGAGGTCTACTACACCTGTTGTATTCAGCATTTCACTGCGAGGTCTACTACACCTGTTGTATTCAGCATTTCACTGTGAGGTCTACTACAGCTGTTGTATTCAGCATTTCACTGTGAGGTTCTACTACACCTGTTGTATTCAGCATTTCACTGTGAGGTCTACTACACCTGTTGTATTCAGCATTTCACTGTGAGGTCTACTACACCTGTTGTATTCAGCATTTCACTGTGAGGTCTACTACACCTGTTGTATTCAGCATTTCACTGCGAGGTCTACTACACCTGTTGTATTCAGCATTTCACTGTGAGGTCTACTACACCTGTTGTATTCAGCATTTCACTGTGAGGTCTACCTACACCTGTTATATTCGGTGCACGTGACAAATACACTTTGAGTTGATTTGATGATGCACACTAAAATACTGTTTTTAATTATAAAGGCTTTACTTCATTTTAGTAAGGAGAAATAAGAAGAGACGGTCTTTTCACCAGGTCTCCGTGTGTCTCTCAGTGTGGGATCATCACGAGGACGAGGAAGGTTCTGAGACAGATCTGGGTCTGTGTTCGCTGCTCCGCTCGGCACCTGAGGCGCCCCGGTGTCAGGAGAAACCCCAGAGCAGCCACATTTGTTTGTTGCAACATCTGTAACGCACAGACACAATTATTAATAACCCAAAGCCGGGCACGCTGATGTGCCACAGCGGTTTGATGAAGTGGATAACCAACGCTCCCTGTGAGTCAGGCCACAGCGGTTTGATGAAGTGGAGAACCAACGCTCTCTGTGAGTCAGGCCACAGCGGTTTGATGAAGTGGAGAACCACCGCTCCCTGTGAGTCAGGCCACAGCGGTTTGATGAAGTGGAGAACCAACGCTCCCTGTGAGTCAGGCCACAGCGGTTTGATGAAGTGGAGAACCAACGCTCCCTGTGAGTCAGGCCACAGCGGTTTGATGAAGTGGAGAACCAACGCTCCCTGTGAGTCAGGCCACAGCGGTTTGATGAAGTGGAGAACCAACGCTCCCTGTGAGTCAGGCCACAGCGGTTTGATGAAGTGGAGAACCAACGCTCCCTGTGAGTCAGGCCACAGCGGTTTGATGAAGTGGAGAACCAACGCTCCCTGTGAGTCAGGCCACAGCGGTTTGATGAAGTGGAGAACCAACGCTCCCTGTGAGTCAGGCCAGCGGACCCAGCCAAGCACTGAGGACATGGGGCGGAGAGGACAGGTCGTATATCGGGATACATCCAGGTGGAGCTGAAGGTTCATAACATGACTATATGTAAATGTGGAAATAGATGACATCACGCTAATGAGCAGGCCTACGCAACTTCAAAGTGTCATGTTATTCCCATGCTGTTTCCTAATGTCATGTTATTCCCATTGCTGTTTCATCAAGCAGTTTCCTAATGTCATGTTATTCCCATGCTGTTTCCTAATGTCATGTTATTCCCATGCTGTTTCCTAATGTCATGGTATTCCCATGCTGTTTCCTAATGTCATGTTATTCCCATTGCTGTTTCATCAAGCAGTTTCCTAATGTCATGTTATTCCTATGCTGTTTCCTAATGTCATGTTATTCCCATGCTGTTTCCTAATGTCATGGTATTCCCATGCTGTTTCCTAATGTCATGTTATTCCCATGCTGTTTCCTAATGTCATGTTATTCCCATGCTGTTTCCTAATGTCATGTTATTCCCATTGCTGTTTCATCAAGCAGTTTCCTAATGTCATGTTATTCCCATTGCTGTTTCATCAAGCAGTTTCCTAATGTCATGTTATTCCCATGCTGTTTCCTAATGTCATGTTATTCCCATGCTGTTTCCTAATGTCATGTTATTCCCATGCTGTTTCCTAATGTCATGTTATTACCATGCTGTTTCCTAATGTCATGGTATTCCCATGCTGTTTCCTAATGTCATGTTATTCCTCATGCTGTTTCATCAAGCAGTTTCCTAATGTCATGTTATTCCCATGCTGATTCCTAATGTCATGTTATTCCCATGCTGTTTCATCAAGCAGTTTCCTAATGTCATGTTATTCCCATGCTGTTTCCTAATGTCATGTTATTCCCATTGCTGTTTCATCAAGCAGTTTCCTAATGTCATGTTATTCCCATGCTGTTTCATCAAGCAGTTTCCTAATGTCATGTTATTCCCATGCTGTTTCCTAATGTCATGTTATTCCCATTGCTGTTTCATCAAGCAGTTTCCTAATGTCATGTTATTCCCATGCTGTTTCCTAATGTCATGTTATTCCCATTGCTGTTTCATCAAGCAGTTTCCTAATGTCATGTTATTCCCATGCTGTTTCCTAATGTCATGTTATTCCCATTGCTGTTTCATCAAGCAGTTTCCTAATGTCATGTTATTCCCATTGCTGTTTCATCAAGCAGTTTCCTAATGTCATGTTATTCCCATTGCTGTTTCATCAAGCAGTTTCCTAATGTCATGTTATTCCCATGCTGTTTCCTAATGTCATGTTATTCCCATTGCTGTTTCATCAAGCAGTTTCCTAATGTCATGTTATTCCCATTGCTGTTTCATCAAGCAGTTTCCTAATGTCATGTTATTCCCATTGATGTTTCATCAAGCAGTTTCCTAATGTCATGTTATTCCCATTGCTGTTTCATCAAGCAGTTTCCTAATGTCATGTTATTCCCATGCTGTTTCCTAATGTCATGTTATTCCCATTGCTGTTTCATCAAGCAGTTTCCTAATGTCATGTTATTCCCATTGCTGTTTCATCAAGCAGTTTCCTAATGTCATGTTATTCCCATGCTGTTTCCTAATGTCATGTTATTCCCATTGCTGTTTCATCAAGCAGTTTCCTAATGTCATGTTAATCCCATGCTGTTTCCTAATGTCATGTTATTCCCATGCTGTTTCCTAATGGCATGTTATTCCCATGCTGTTTCATAATGTCATGTCATGTTATTCCCATGCTGTTTCCTAATGTCATGTTATTCCCATGCTGTTTCCTAATGTCATGTTATTCCCATGCTGTTTCCTAATGTCATGTTATTCCCATGCTGTTTCCTAATGTCATGTTATTCCCATGCTGTTTCCTAATGTCATGTTATTCCCATGCTGTTTCCTAATGTCATGTCATGTTATTCCCATGCTGTTTCCTAATGTCATGTTATTCCCATGCTGTTTCCTAATGTCATGTTATTCCCATGCTGTTTCCTAATGTCATGTTATTCCCATGCAGTTTCCTAATGTCATGTTATTCCCATGCTGTTTCCTAATGTCATGTTATTCCCATTGCTGTTTCATCAAGCTGTTTCCTAATGTCATGTTATTCCCAAGCTGTTTCCTAATGTCATGTTATTCCCATGCTGTTTCCTAATGTCATGTTATTCCCATGCTGTTTCCTAATGTCATGTTATTCCCATGCTGTTTCCTAATGTCATGTTATTCCCATGCTGTTTCCTCAAGCTGCTTCCTATTGTCATATTATTCCCATGCAGTTTCCTAATGTCATGTTATTCCCATGCTGTTTCCTAATGTCATGTTATTCCCAAGCTGTTTCCTAATGTCATGTTATTCCCATGCTGTTTCCTAATGTCATGTTATTCCCATGCTGTTTCCTAATGTCATGTTATTCCCATGCTGTTTCCTCAAGCTGCTTCCTATTGTCATATTATTCCCATGCAGTTTCCTAATGTCATGTTATTCCCATGCTGTTTCCTAATGTCATGTTATTCCCATGCTGTTTCCTAATGTCATGTTATTCCCATGCTGTTTCCTCAAGCTGCTTCCTATTGTCATATTATTCCCATGCAGTTTCCTAGTGTCATGTTATTCCCATGCAGTTTCCTAATGTCATGTTATTCCCATGCTGTTTCCTAATGTCATGGTATTCCCATGCTGTTTCCTAATGTCATGTTATTCCCATGCTGTTTCCTAATGTCATGTTATTCCCATGCTGTTTCCTAATGTCATGTTATTACCATGCTGTTTCCTAATGTCATGTTATTCCCATGCTGTTTCCTAATGTCATGTTATTCCCATGCTGTTTCCTCAAGCTGCTTCCTATTGTCATATTATTCCCATGCAGTTTCCTAATGTCATGTTATTCCCATGCTGTTTCCTAATGTCATGTTATTACCATGCTGTTTCCTAATGTCATGTTATTCCCATGCTGTTTCCTAATGTCATGTTATTCCCATGCTGTTTCCTCAAGCTGCTTCCTATTGTCATGTTATTCCCATGCAGTTTCCTAATGTCATGTTATTCCCATGCTGTTTCCTAATGTCATGTTATTCCCATGCTGTTTCCTAATGTCATGGTATTCCCATGCTGTTTCCTAATGTCATGTTATTCCCATGCTGTTTCCTAATGTCATGTTATTCCCATGCTGTTTCCTAATGTCATGGTATTCCCATGCTGTTTCCTAATGTCATGTTATTCCCATGCTGTTTCCTAATGTCATGTTATTCCCATGCTGTTTCCTAATGTCATGGTATTCCCATGCTGTTTCCTAATGTTATGTTATTCCCATGCTGTTTCCTAATGTCATGTTATTCCCATGCTGTTTCCTAATGTCATGGTATTCCCATGCTGTTTCCTGATGTCATGTTATTCCCATGCTGTTTCCTAATGTCATGTTATTCCCATGCTGTTTCCTAATGTCATGGTATTCCCATGCTGTTTCCTAATGTCATGGTATTCCCAAGCTGTTTCCTAATGTCATGTTATTCCCATGCTGTTTCCTAATGTCATGTTATTCCCATGCTGTTTCCTAATGTCATGTTATTCCCATGCTGTTTCCTAATGTCATGGTATTCCCATGCTGTTTCCTAATGTCATGTTATTCCTCATGCTGTTTCATCAAGCAGTTTCCTAATGTCATGTTATTCCCGTGCTGTTTCCTAATGTCATGTTATTCCCATGTTGTTTCCTAATGTCATGGTATTCCCATGCTGTTTCCTAATGTCATGGTATTCCCATGCTGTTTCCTAATGTCATGGTATTCCCATGCTGTTTCCTAATGTCATGGTATTCCCATGCTGTTTCCTAATGTCATGTCATTCCCATGCTGTTTCCTAATGTCATGGTATTCCCATGCTGTTTCCTAATGTCATGTTATTCCCATGCTGTTTCCTAATGTCATGTTATTCCCATGCTGTTTCATCAAGCAGTCTGCTAATGTTTTGAGAGGAAGGTAAACGACAAAATACAACTTTTTCCTGTGTTAAGGGAAAGATTATAGTAATGGTAATGCTGCTGTAACGTGTGAATGAATGCTCAGTACTGTGGTGTGTCCCCCACAATATGACTGGAGGTCTGTCCCAGTGGGAGAGGCAGAAGGTGTCTGGGTAGGAGCCCCCTGGGAGCAGCAGGTGCTTTTTTTAAAGTGGCAGAACAAACCAGAGTGAACAAGGCATTACAACACGATACCAGAGTTTGCCCCAAGGGTTTATTAGTTGGTATGTTAGTACCTAGGGAAAGACAGGAAAATGTGAACTCAGATATGCCAATCCCACCGTCTCAGTATAACATTCTGCCATTAAAAAAAAAGGTGAACAGAACAGCTTGTGGTAGGGAGATGTTTCTACGGTGCGTGTCTTGGTCGTTTAAATCTGTGTGTAGTTCTGATGTAAGATGTAAGGGAGGATGGGGTTATGTTGAGCTATATTTTAAATTCAGCATCATTATGTCCCATATTCTTTATAATAAAGAAATATATATTGCAGGATGTTGGTGTATCCATGAAAAATAATCAGAATTAATTTAAACATAATAGTTTTGAAAACAGCTTGGTAAAGATAGTGGTCTCTTGGCACAAGCTGATACATAGGGACAGGGTAAGTTGAGCCGGCCTTGGGGTAAAGTGGGTGATGGTGTCCTGTGACAGAGGGTGACGGTGCTGGTAGGTCAAAGTTGAATTCATGGAATGGGTGTGTGGTACAGTGCATTATGAAAGTATTCAGACCCCTTGACTTTTTTCCACATGTTGTTACTTACCCCATGGCCATTGGCTCAACTTACCCCATGGCTATTGGCTCAACTTACCCCATGGTCATTGGCTCAACTTACCCCATGGCCATTGGCTCAATTTACCCCATGGTCATTGGCTCAACTTACCCCATGGTCATTGGCTCAATTTACCCCATGGTCATTGGCTCAACTTACCCCATGGCCATTGGCTCAACTTACCCCATGGCCATTGGCTCAACTTACCCCATGGTCATTGGCTCAACTTACCCCATGGTCATTGGCTCAACTTACCCCATGGTCATTGGCTCAATTTACCCCATGGTCATTGGCTCAACTTACCCCATGGCCATTGGCTCAACTTACCCCATGGTCATTGGCTCAACTTACCCCATGGTCATTGGCTCAATTTACCCCATGGTCATTGGCTCAACTTACCCCATGGCCATTGGCTCAATTTACCCCATGGTCATTGGCTCAACTTACCCCATGGTCATTGGCTCAACTTACCCCATGGCCATTGGCTCAACTTACCCCATGGTCATTGGCTCAACTTACCCCATGGTCATTGGCTCAACTTACCCCATGGCCATTGGCTCAACTTACCCCATGGCCATTGGCTCAACTTACCCCATGGCCATTGGCTCAACTTACCCCATGGCCATTGGCTCAACTTACCCCATGATCATTGGCTCAACTTACCCCATGGTCATTGACTCAACTTACCCCATGGTCATTGGCTCAACTTACCCCATGGCCATTGGCTCAACTTACCCCATGGTCATTGGCTCAACTTACCCCATGGCCATTGGCTCAACTTACCCAAAGGCAAACATTTTGACTTTATTAGCCCACAGAGCAAAAAGGAGGCACTTGTGTGCTAGGTTTAGGACCTTATTAAAACGATCTACTTTGGTTTAGATACAAGCATCATGAAACCTAGAATACAATACATGAATTAGACATTGTGCAAATCTTGTTTTTTTGGACCTAACTTTCTTACCACTTTTTCCCCCATGTTTTTCTCTTCCTTTACAGACTCCATAAGAGGACATCCTCTTCCTATTTGGTCACATGATTTAATTGTGTGTATCGTTGCCTAGAAACAAGGGGTGGTTCAACTTAACCTTTGGCTCAATTAACCCCACCCCCTATTGTAATATCTTTATGCAGAGGTAGGAAACATGTACATGAAGCGAAGAGTTTGCCGATACTTCACATTATTTGTTATGTGACTTGAGTTTGTGAGGTGGCCTCGAGTCAATCTTACTAAAAACGTAACTCATCTTTTCTGATCTTCACGATGGTAATTCATCGTTAAAAAAAAAGGTGTCAGAGCGACAGACTGCCTTCCAAACGTCTGTTGAACACTTGTATCTATTTAAAGACATGAACATCTGTTCTCCCAAGTCTCACCAAGTTATTCTTCTACATCACGTAATGGGTTGAGAAATGTTCATTCAATCAGATCGCTAATTGCTAACTGGTGGAGTTTTTTTTACGTTAGTTTATCACTTCTGCTCATGTTGACTTCGATACGTCAAGTAGGAACCTTGTAGGTGACAACGTGTCACCAGCTCAGTTCGGGTGCATAACTAAGGATGTTTATACAAAGCCGAAGCTACGTTTCGAGTTCTAAACTGTGTCAAGCGATGCTTCGTGCTAATCAAAATGCCAATCAAAATGCTAATAGCTATTTAGGTATTTTTACATGAGTGCAGTTGAGTGTATTTGTGAATAACAAGGGAAGCTAGGCTTCCCCCCCAAAATGTACCAATAAAAAAAAAAGGAAAAAACATAAATAATTTATCTTTCGTCTGTGTTTCATAATTTCCCTTCAATTCGCCAGAAGCTGAATAAGCAATCGAGTGAGCGATAAAGCACCCCTCTATCTATCTCTGTATGTGGAGGTAACCTGGCATCGTCCCTATGGTGAAGCACGTTGGTGGCAGCATCATGCTGTTGGGATGTTTTTCAGTAGCAGGGACTGGGAGACTGGTCAGGATCGAGGGAAAGATGAATGGAGCAAAGTATAGAGAGATCCTTGATTAAAATGAATGATGAAAATCTTCTCCAGGGTGAAGGTTGACGTTCCAACTGGACAACGACCCTAAGCACTCACCCAAGAAAATGCAGGAGTGGCTTCTGGACAAGTCTCTGAATGTCCTTGAGCGGGCCGAGCCAGAGCACGGACTTGAACCCAATCGAACATCTCTGGAGGGACCTGAAAATAGCTGTGCAGCGACGCTTCCCATCCAACCTGACAGAGCTTGAGAGGATCTGCAGTGAAGAATGGGAGAAACTCCCCAAATACAGGTGTGCCAAGCTTGTAGCGTCATACCCAAGCTGTAATCGCTGCCAAAGGTGTTTCAGCAAACTATTGAGTAAAGTGTCTGAATACTTATGTAAATGTTCTATTTCTTTAGCAAAAAAAAAACAAAAAACTGTTTTCGCTTTGTCATTATGAGGTATTGTGATATCATTATGGGGTATTGTGATGTCATTATGGGGTATTGTGATGTCATTATGGGGTATTGTGATGTCATTATGGGGTATTGTGATGTCATTATGGGGTATTGTGATGTCATTATGGGGTATTGTGATGTCATTATGGGGTATTGTGATGTCATTATGGGGTGTGTAGATTGATGAGGGATTTTAGAATAAAATTTTAAAACCAATTTTAAAACCAATTTTAGAATAAGGCTGTAACCTAAAAAGAATACGGAAAAAGTCAGAATACTTTCCGGAATGCACTGTATATATCACAGTGTCAAGGAACTAACAGGTGACAGAGCAAACACTGTATATATCACAGTGTCAAGGAAATAACAGGTGATAGAGCAAACACTGTATATATCACAGTGTCAAGGAACTAACAGGTGACAGAGCAAACAACACAAGTATCACAAAACAAAGGTTTATAAAATGGCTTTTTTTCCTATCTTGGCTTCCCCGGTGATATTACCCACGCACCACTACTGCACGAGTGCCACGGAGCGCATGTCCGTGAATATAAAGGCGAGGACACTAAAACAAATGATTGGTTTGAGAAATACTTCACTGCAGTTTTATCACCAAGTGAAGAAGAAGAAGAGAAGATGAAGTGTCAGCGATGACAAACCGGGGGCACAAAGTCAAGTGTTTGTGACGCACGCCTGTAATTAAAACAATATTGCTCGTTAACCATGTTTCTACTGTGTATGACGCGGCCCAATTAAACGTACACACCCCAGTAATGTGAAATAAATGAATAGACTAATGACCAAAGCGTTTGGTAGGAGAAAAATCTTCATCTAATTTAACCCGCTGTGTTTTGTTTGATTCTCCTTCCTGTTTCCTTGTTGAAGTGCATTAACACAAACTAGTCGGCGAGCATCAAGGAACATTTACTGGATGATGGAAATAACCAAAGGGATGAATTATCCCGGGGGTGAATCACTTTCATGAATGTGTGTTGTGTGACTTAAACCACAATTCAATGTCTTCTTCTTTATCTATGTCCACGGGAAATGGTGCCTTTTGAGTCCATCATGTTGTAACATGCGGAAGGGAGGTAACCGGTTGGTTACAGTAGAGTTATACCTGGAGGAGAGCAGTCTGGGTAGGTAACAGGTTGACTACAGTAGAGTTATACCTCGAGGAGAGCAGTCTGGGTAGGTAACAGGGTTACAGTAGAGTTATAGTGACCCCTCCTGTCTCAGCCTCCAGTATTTATGCTGCAGTAGTTTATGTGTCGGGGGGCTAGGGTCAGTTTGTTATATCTGGAGTACTTCTCCTGTCCTATTCGGTGTCCTGTGTGAATCTAAGTGTGCGTTCTCTAATTTTCTCCTTCTCTCTTTCTCTCTCTCGGAGGACCTGAGCCCTAGGACCATGCCCCAGGACTACCTGACATGATGACTCCTTGCTGTCCCCAGTCCACCTGGCTGTGCTGCTGCTCCAGTTTCAACTGTTCTGCCTTATTATTATTCGACCATGCTGATCATTTATGAACATTTGAACATCTTGGCCATGTTCTGTTATAATCTCCACCCGGCACAGCCAGAAGAGGACTGGCCATCCCACATATGCTCTCTCTAATTCTCTCTTTCTTTCTCTCTCTCGGAGGACCTGAGCCCTAGGACCATGCCCCAGGAATACCTGACATGATGACTCCTTGCTGTCCCCAGTCCACCTGACTGTGCTGCTGCTCCAGTTTCAACTATTCTGCCTTATTATTATTCGACCATGCTGGTCATTTATGAACATTTGAACATCTTGACCATGTTTTGTTATAATCTCCACCCGGCACAGCCAGAAGAGGACTGGCCACCCCACATAGCCTGGTTCCTCTCTAGGTTTCTTCCTAGGTTTTGGCCTTTCTAGGGAGTTTTTCCTAGCCACCGTGCTTCTTCACCTGCATTGCTTGCTGTTTGGGGTTTTAGGCTGGGTTTCTGTACAGCACTTTGAGATATCAGCTGATGTACGAAGGGCTATATAAAATAAATTTGATTTGATTTTGATTTGATACCTGGAGGAGAGCAGTCTGGGTAGGTAACAGGGTTACAGTAGAGTTATACCTGGAGGAGAGCAGTCTGGGTAGTTAACAGGGTTACAGTAGAGTTATACCTGGAGGAGAGCAGTCTGGGTAGGTAACAGGGTTACAGTAGAGTTATACCTGGAGGAGAGCAGTCTGGGTAGGTAACAGGTTGGCTACAGTAGAGTTATACCTGGAGGAGAGCAGTCTGGGTAGGTAACAGGGTTACAGTAGAGTTATACCTGGAGGAGAGCAGTCTGGGTAGGTAACAGGTTGACTACAGTAGAGTTATACCTGGAGGAGAGCAGTCTGGGTAGGTAACAGGTTGACTACAGTAGAGTTATACCTGGAGGAGAGCAGTCTGGGTAGGTAACAGGTTGACTACAGTAGAGTTATACCTGGAGGAGAGCAGTCTGGGTAGGTAACAGAGTTACAGTAGAGTTATACCTGGAGGAGAGCAGTCTGGGTAGGTAACAGGCTGGTTACAGTAGAGTTATACCTGGAGGAGAGCAGTCTGGGTAGGTAACAGGTTGACTACAGTAGAGTTATACCTGGAGGAGAGCAGTCTGGGTAGGTAACAGGTTGACTACAGTAGAGTTATACCTGGAGGAGAGCAGTCTGGGTAGGTAACAGGTTGACTACAGTAGAGTTATACCTGGAGGAGAGCAGTCTGGGTAGTTAACAGGTTGACTACAGTAGAGTTATACCTGGAGGAGAGCAGTCTGGGTAGGTAACAGGCTGGTTACAGTAGAGTTATACCTGGAGGAGAGCAGTCTGGGTAGGTAACAGGTTGACTACAGTAGAGTTATACCTGGAGGAGAGCAGTCTGGGTAGGTAACATGGTTACAGTAGAGTTGTACCTGGAGGAGAGCAGTCTGTGTAGGTAACATGGTTACAGTAGAGTTATACCTGGAGGAGAGCAGTCTGGGTAGGTAACAGGTTGGTTACAGTAGAGTTATACCTGGAGGAAAGCAGTCTGGGTAGGTAACAGGCTGGTTACAGTAGAGTTATACCTGGAGGTGAGCAGTCTGGGTAGGTAACATGGTTACAGTAGAGTTATACCTGGAGGTGAATAGTCTGGGTAGGTAACATCGTTACAGTAGAGTTATACCTGGAGGAGAGCAGTCTGGGTAGGTAACAGGTTGACTACAGTAGAGTTATACCTGGAGGAGAGCAGTCTGGGTAGGTAACAGGCTGGTTACAGTAGAGTTATACCTGGAGGAGAGCAGTCTGGGTAGGTAACAGGTTGACTACAGTAGAGTTATACCTGGAGGAGAGCAGTCTGGGTAGGTAACAGGGTTACAGTAGAGTTATACCTGGAGGAGAGCAGTCTGGGTAGGTAACAGGTTGACTACAGTAGAGTTATACCTGGAGGAGAGCAGTCTGGGTAGGTAACAGGTTGACTACAGTAGAGTTATACCTGGAGGAGAGGAGTCTGGGTAGGTAACAGGTTGACTACAGTAGAGTTATACCTGGAGGAGAGCAGTCTGGGTAGGTAACAGGTTGACTACAGTAGAGTTATACCTGGAGGAGAGCAGTCTGGGTAGGTAACAGGCTGGTTACAGTAGAGTTATACCTGGAGGAGAGCAGTCTGGGTAGGTAACAGGTTGACTACAGTAGAGTTATACCTGGAGGAGAGCAGTCTGGGTAGGTAACAGAGTTACAGTAGAGTTATACCTGGAGGAGAGCAGTCTGGGTAGGTAACAGGTTGACTACAGTAGAGTTATACCTGGAGGAGAGCAGTCTGGGTAGGTAACAGGGTTACATTAGAGTTATACCTGGAGGAGAGCAGTCTGGGTAGGTAACAGGTTGACTACAGTAGAGTTATACCTGGAGGAGAGCAGTCTGGATAGGTAACAGGTTGACTACAGTAGAGTTATACCTGGAGGAGAGCAGTCTGGGTAGGTAACAGGTTGACTACAGTAGAGTTATACCTGGAGGAGAGCAGTCTGGGTAGGTAACATGGTTACAGTAGAGTTATACCTGGAGGAGAGCAGTCTGTGTAGGTAACATGGTTACAGTAGAGTTATACCTGGAGGAGAGCAGTCTGGGTAGGTAACAGGTTGGTTACAGTAGAGTTATACCTGGATGAAAGCAGTCTGGGTAGGTAACAGGCTGGTTACAGTAGAGTTATACCTGGAGGAGAGCAGTCTGTGTAGGTAACATGGTTACAGTAGAGTTATACCTGGAGGAGAGCAGTCTGGGTAGGTAACATGGTTACAGTAGAGTTATACCTGGAGGTGAGTAGTCTGGGTAGGTAACATGGTTACAGTAGAGTTATACCTGGAGGAGAGCAGTCTGGGTAGGTAACAGGTTGACTACAGTAGAGTTATACCTGGAGGAGAGAAGTCTGGGTAGGTAACAGGCTGGTTACAGTAGAGTTATACCTGGAGGAGAGCAGTCTGGGTAGGTAACAGGTTGACTACAGTAGAGTTATACCTGGAGGAGAGGAGTCTGGGTAGGTAACAGGTTGACTACAGTAGAGTTATACCTGGAGGAGAGCAGTCTGGGTAGGTAACAGGTTGACTACAGTAGAGTTATACCTGGAGGAGAGCAGTCTGGGTAGGTAACAGGCTGGTTACAGTAGAGTTATACCTGGAGGAGAGCAGTCTGGGTAGGTAACAGGTTGACTACAGTAGAGTTATACCTGGAGGAGAGCAGTCTGGGTAGGTAACAGAGTTACAGTAGAGTTATACCTGGAGGAGAGCAGTCTGGGTAGGTAACAGGTTGACTACAGTAGAGTTATACCTGGAGGAGAGCAGTCTGGGTAGGTAACAGGGTTACATTAGAGTTATACCTGGAGGAGAGCAGTCTGGGTAGGTAATAGGTTGACTACAGTAGAGTTATACCTGGAGGAGAGCAGTCTGGGTAGGTAACAGGGTTACAGTAGAGTTATACCTGGAGGAGAGCAGTCTGGGTAGGTAACAGGTTGACTACAGTAGAGTTATACCTGGAGGAGAGCAGTCTGGGTAGGTAACAGGGTTACAGTAGAGTTATACCTGGAGGAGAGCAGTCTGGGTAGGTAACAGGTTGACTACAGTAGAGTTATACCTGGAGGAGAGCAGTCTGGATAGGTAACAGGTTGACTACAGTAGAGTTATACCTGGAGGAGAGCAGTCTGGGTAGGTAACAGGTTGACTACAGTAGAGTTATACCTGGAGGAGAGCAGTCTGGGTAGGTAACAGGGTTACATTAGAGTTATACCTGGAGGAGAGCAGTCTGGGTAGGTAACAGGTTGACTACAGTAGAGTTATACCTGGAGGAGAGCAGTCTGGGTAGGTAACATGGTTACAGTAGAGTTATACCTGGAGGAGAGCAGTCTGTGTAGGTAACATGGTTACAGTAGAGTTATACCTGGAGGAGAGCAGTCTGGGTAGGTAACAGGTTGGTTACAGTAGAGTTATACCTGGAGGAAAGCAGTCTGGGTAGGTAACAGGCTGGTTACAGTAGAGTTATACCTGGAGGTGAGCAGTCTGGGTAGGTAACAGGTTGACTACAGTAGAGTTATACCTGGAGGAGAGCAGTCTGGATAGGTAACAGGTTGACTACAGTAGAGTTATACCTGGAGGAGAGCAGTCTGGGTAGGTAACAGGTTGACTACAGTAGAGTTATACCTGGAGGAGAGCAGTCTGGGTAGGTAACATGGTTACAGTAGAGTTATACCTGGAGGAGAGCAGTCTGTGTAGGTAACATGGTTACAGTAGAGTTATACCTGGAGGAGAGCAGTCTGGGTAGGTAACAGGTTGGTTACAGTAGAGTTATACCTGGAGGAAAGCAGTCTGGGTAGGTAACAGGCTGGTTACAGTAGAGTTATACCTGGAGGAGAGCAGTCTGGGTAGGTAACAGGTTGACTACAGTAGAGTTATACCTGGAGGAGAGCAGTCTGGATAGGTAACAGGTTGACTACAGTAGAGTTATACCTGGAGGAGAGCAGTCTGGGTAGGTAACATGGTTACAGTAGAGTTATACCTGGAGGAGAGCAGTCTGTGTAGGTAACATGGTTACAGTAGAGTTATACCTGGAGGAGAGCAGTCTGGGTAGGTAACAGGTTGGTTACAGTAGAGTTATACCTGGAGGAAAGCAGTCTGGGTAGGTAACAGGCTGGTTACAGTAGAGTTATACCTGGAGGTGAGCAGTCTGGGTAGGTAACATGGTTACAGTAGAGTTATACCTGGAGGTGAGTAGTCTGGGTAGGTAACATGGTTACAGTAGAGTTATACCTGGAGGAGAGCAGTCTGGGTAGGTAACAGGTTGACTACAGTAGAGTTATACCTGGAGGAGAGCAGTCTGGGTAGGTAACAGGCTGGTTACAGTAGAGTTATACCTGGAGGAGAGCAGTCTGGGTAGGTAACAGGTTGACTACAGTAGAGTTATACCTGGAGGAGAGCAGTCTGGGTAGGTAACAGGTTGACTACAGTAGAGTTATACCTGGAGGAGAGCAGTCTGGATAGGTAACAGGTTGACTACAGTAGAGTTATACCTGGAGGAGAGCAGTCTGGGTAGGTAACAGGTTGACTACAGTAGAGTTATACCTGGAGGAGAGCAGTCTGGGTAGGTAACAGGTTGACTACAGTAGAGTTATGCCTGGAGGAGAGGAGTCTGGGTAGGTAACAGGTTGACTACAGTAGAGTTATACCTGGAGGAGAGCAGTCTGGGTAGGTAACAGGTTGACTACAGTAGAGTTATACCTGGAGGAGAGCAGTCTGGGTAGGTAACAGGCTGGTTACAGTAGAGTTATACCTGGAGGAGAGCAGTCTGGGTAGGTAACAGGTTGACTACAGTAGAGTTATACCTGGAGGAGAGCAGTCTGGGTAGGTAACAGAGTTACAGTAGAGTTATACCTGGAGGAGAGCAGTCTGGGTAGGTAACAGGTTGACTACAGTAGAGTTATACCTGGAGGAGAGCAGTCTGGGTAGGTAACAGGGTTACAGTAGAGTTATACCTGGAGGAGAGCAGTCTGGGTAGGTAACAGGTTGACTACAGTAGAGTTATACCTGGAGGAGAGCAGTCTGGATAGGTAACAGGTTGACTACAGTAGAGTTATACCTGGAGGAGAGCAGTCTGGGTAGGTAACAGGCTGGTTACAGTAGAGTTATACCTGGAGGAGAGCAGTCTGGGTAGGTAACAGAGTTACAGTAGAGTTATACCTGGAGGAGAGCAGTCTGGGTAGGTTACAGGTTGACTACAGTAGAGTTATACCTGGAGGAGAGCAGTCTGGGTAGGTAACAGGGTTACAGTAGAGTTATACCTGGAGGAGAGCAGTCTGGGTAGGTAACAGGCTGGTTACAGTAGAGTTAAACCTGGAGGAGAGCAGTCTGGGTAGGTAACAGGTTGACTACAGTAGAGTTATACCTGGAGGAGAGCAGTCTGGGTTGGTAACAGGTTGACTACAGTAGAGTTATACCTGAGTTTTGTCATAGGCAAATAGTTATTGCCTGAATAGTTCATTGTGAATATATCTGCATCTTCATGTTGATGCGAAGTTTGTAATTTTTTTACCAAGTGTTTTGGCCAATTCGTCCTGCACCAATTCATATTGTAAATGAAAGCCTCTAAGAGAGACGCGCATCACAACATCCTGTCTGTCTCCTCACTGTCCCGCCTGCCGCCTCGACTTCTGATCACACTGAGTTTAACCCCTTTACCTTTTTGGTCATGTTTTGACACATTCTGTTAGAAACGGTTGCGTTCTGTTTCATTGTGACACGCCAGAGCCTGCATTATAACGGATCATGTCTACACCACACTGTACACAGCTTCAATCTACACTCCTTTTTTAATCACCCTGAACGTGCCTGATTCAATCGGCAGCCGATTGGTTGAAGTCCCTCTACTGTGTACATACAGGAAACCTCAGTTTCTCCCTTTACAGCGTTTGTCACAGATAGTTACTCCTTTATCTGGTCTATCCACTGGTTTCACAAGAAGCATCAGGTAGTGGAGAGAGAGAGAGAGACAGAGAGAGAGACAGAGAGAGAGAGAGAGAGGTAGAGAGAGAGGGAGAGGGGTAGAGAGAGAGAGAGAGGTAGAGAGAGAGGGGTAGAGAGAGAGAGAGGTAGAGAGAGAGAGAGAGAGAGAGGTAGAGAGAGAGGGAGAGGGGTAGAGAGAGAGAGAGAGGTAGAGAGAGAGGGGTAGAGAGAGAGAGGGAGAGGGAGGTAGAGAGAGAGGGAGAGGGGTAGAGAGAGAGAGAGAGGTAGAGAGAGAGAGAGAGAGAGAGGGAGGTAGAGAGAGAGGGAGGTAGAGAGAGAGGGAGAGGGGTAGAGAGAGAGAGAGAGGTAGAGAGAGAGAGAGAGGTAGAGAGAGAGGGAGAGGGGTAGAGAGAGAGAGGGAGGTAGAGAGAGAGGGAGAGGGGTAGAGAGAGAGAGAGGGGTAGAGAGAGAGAGAGGTAGAGAGAGAGAGAGAGAGAGAGGTAGAGAGAGAGGGAGAGGGGTAGAGAGAGAGAGAGAGGTAGAGAGAGAGGGGTAGAGAGAGAGAGGGAGAGGGAGGTAGAGAGAGAGGGAGAGGGGTAGAGAGAGAGAGAGAGGTAGAGAGAGAGAGAGAGAGAGAGAGGGAGGTAGAGAGAGAGGGAGGTAGAGAGAGAGGGAGAGGGGTAGAGAGAGAGAGAGAGGTAGAGAGAGAGAGAGAGAGAGAGAGGGAAAATAAAGAACCACATCTGTGATGCAGTGAGACACTTGGTCAACAATCAATCAAAGTAAGGGCTGAAATGAATGAGCTAAATTATTTCCCAGCATGACACCACACACAAGAATAACTAGATCGACTAACAGGACAATTCAAATCTATCTGCATAGCGTTCTATGTGCATAGCGTTCATAATCATAGCCATCAAGATGATCGCTTGTGTCTGTGTATCTGTTTATGATGTCCCGCCCTTTCATTGGGTAGGCCTCTGAGGGGATTGGATAATTCCCAAGCCATCTGGGGAGAGCCAATCATCACTGGTGGTGAAGAAGGTAATGTTTTGAGCTAGAGACGTGAGAATACCAGATATTCTGATGGCTGATCTTTAAAATGCATCTTCATTGTTTTATCTGTTTAATTCATTAACCAATGTTTATTATTTCGTTCTATAACAGAAACTCAAAGTGTTGATTTGACCATGTACTTTACTTACTAAAATAAATCAGCTAATTTACACTAAAAATAAATAATAGTATGTTATGCTCTCTCAGACAGTTCCTGTGTAAGGCAGTCAGTACAGAGGATGTTGAAACAGCTGGCACAGCGGAGTAGCTAGGTGCCATGTAAATAGTGTAGAGTGGTTTTTACTATCAGTCTGACATAGCAGCTTTCTATAATCGGTTAATGCTCTGCACAGCTGTTCTGGTGCTTGCACAGGGTTTCATGTAAAGGCTGTGCAGTGTGAGGTCGTAGCGGCTAAATACAATTACACACGATGTTCCAGAACCTTCTCCTTTATTAAAGCAGAGAATATCCTGACCTACAGTTGGCAATTACAATCACTGAGAAACTAAACTCTGACCCTGAAATTATACCACTGGAAGCAAAATAGCTTTCCCCCTCTCCCCATCGACCAGCAGGTAGACAATATCCAGAACATGTTCTGGACCGGAGACGACGGGAACTTCAACCATAATGACTCCTCACCTTGACTCACGGCCAAAACCCACGTCAACATCTGCTCTTTCTACAGGCTGCGGTCCCCGTCTTTCACTGGAACACGCTCCCTTTAGTCCGTCTGGAAACGCAACGCGAGTCAAAGTGGTTCACTGTCGAGTTTCCCCTTGGACTGTTAGTGCTTTATGTAGGGCTGTTTACATAGGGGCTGTTTACGTAGGGCTGTTTACATAGGGGCTGTTTACGTAGGGCTGTTTACATAGGGCTGTTTACATAGGGCTGTTTACATAGGGCTGTTTTCATAGGGGCTGTTTACATAGGGCTGTTTACATAGGGCTGTTTACATAGGGGCTGTTTACATAGGGCTGTTTACATAGGGCTGTTTACATAGGGGCTGTTTACATAAGGATATTTACATAGGGCTGTTTACATAGGGGCTGTTTACATAGGGCTGTTTACATAGGGCTGTTTACATAGGGGCTGTTTGCGTAGGGGCTGTTTATATAGGGGATGTTTACGTAGGGCTGTATACGTAGGGCTGTTTACGAAGGGGCTGTTTACATAGGGCTGTTTACATAGGGGCTGTTTACATAGGGCTGTTTACATAGGGCTGTTTACATAGGGCTGTTTACATAGGGCTGTTTACATAGGGCTGTTTACATAGGGCTGTTTACGTAGGGGCTGTTTACATAGGGCTGTTTACGTAGGGTCTGTTTACATAGGGGCTGTTTACATAGGGCTGTTTACGTAGGGGCTGTTTACATAGGGGCTGTTTACATAGGGCTGTTTACATAGGGGCTGTTTACATAGGGGCTGTTTACATAGGGCTGTTTACATAGGGCAGTTTACATAGGGCAGTTTACATAGGGCAGTTTACGTAGGGCTGTTTACATAGGGGCTGTTTACATAGGGCAGTTTACATAGGGCTGTTTACATAGGGCAGTTTACGTAGGGCTGTTTACATAGGGCTGTTTACATAGGGCAGTTTACGTAGGGCTGTTTACATAGGGGCTGTTTACATAGGGCAGTTTACGTAGGGCTGTTTACATAGGGGCTGTTTACATAGGGCAGTTTACATAGGGCTGTTTACATAGGGCTGTTTACATAGG
Organism: Oncorhynchus mykiss; assembly: GCF_013265735.2. Classification (NCBI taxonomy): domain Eukaryota; kingdom Metazoa; phylum Chordata; class Actinopteri; order Salmoniformes; family Salmonidae; genus Oncorhynchus; species Oncorhynchus mykiss. Next base: position 4,782,400 of record NC_048587.1, on the reverse strand, counting down.
GGCTGTTTACATAGGGCAGTTTACATAAGGCTGTTTACATAGGGCAGTTTACGTAGGGCTGTTTACATAGGGGCTGTTTACATAGGGCAGTTTACATAGGGCAGTTTACATAGGGCTGTTTACATAGGGCAGTTTACGTAGGGCTGTTTACATAGGGGCTGTTTACATAGGGCTGTTTACGTAGGGGCTGTTTACATAGGGGCTGTTTACGTAGGGCTGTTTACATAGGGGCTGTTTACATAGGGGCTGTTTACATAGGGCTGTTTACATAGGGCAGTTTACATAGGGCAGTTTACATAGGGCAGTTTACGTAGGGCTGTTTACATAGGGGCTGTTTACATAGGGCAGTTTACATAGGGCTGTTTACATAGGGCAGTTTACGTAGGGCTGTTTACATAGGGCTGTTTACATAGGGCAGTTTACGTAGGGCTGTTTACATAGGGCAGTTTACGTAGGGCTGTTTACATAGGGGCTGTTTACATAGGGCAGTTTACATAGGGCTGTTTACATAGGGCTGTTTACATAGGGGCTGTTTACATAGGGCAGTTTACATAAGGCTGTTTACATAGGGCAGTTTACGTAGGGCTGTTTACATAGGGGCTGTTTACATAGGGCAGTTTACATAGGGCAGTTTACATAGGGCTGTTTACATAGGGCAGTTTACGTAGGGCTGTTTACATAGGGCTGTTGTTTGGTTCCCTTTTTAGAAGGGTATCCTGTAGCAAACTGTCAGAAATCCACTCTATTATACAGCTAGCAGGGCTCATTACCACAGTAAATATGGGTTCTGTATTACTGTACTGAGATTCAAGCTCGCTGAGGTAAAACGCAGACTACCCACTGACGTTCTCACAGTTTAATATTATAACAATAAACAGGATGTCAAGTTTGTAGTTAAATGTGTTTTTCTCGTTCTTTGGGGAAAATAACTCACTGAAGTTAAAAAAATATAGTAGAATTTAATATTTTGGTCTTTGGTTTATTCGTTCTACGTACGTTGATTTAATTGTTACAGCCATAAGGTCTGCTGTGTAGAACGATCTATATCTCTGTGTTAGCCTGGAGTATCTCACCTTATCGACTCCTCCTGTTATAGTCACCATCATGGGTCTATATCTCTGTGTCAGCCTGGAGTATCTCACCTTATCGACTCCTCCTGTTGCAGTCACCATCATGGATCTATATCTCTGTGTCAGCCTGGAGTATCTCACCTTATCAACTCCTGTTATAGTCACCATCATGGATCTATATCTCTGTGTCAGTCTGGAGTATCTCACCTTATCAACTCCTGTTATAGTCACCATCATGGATCTATATCTCTGTGTCAGTCTGGAGTATCTCACCTTATCAACTCCTGTTATAGTCACCATCATGAATCTATATCTCTGTATCATCCTGGAGTATCTCACCTTATCGACTACTCCTGTTATAGTCACCATCATGGATCTATATCTCTGTGTCAGTCTAGAGTTTCTCACCTTATCGACTCCTCCTTTTACAGTCACCATCATGGATCTATATCTCTGTGTTAACCTGGAGTATCTCACTTTATCGACTACTCCTGTTATAGTCACCATCATGGATCTATATCTCTGTGTCAGCCTGGAGTATCTCACCTTATCAACTCCTGTTATAGTCAGCATCATGGATCTATATCTCTGTGTCAGCCTGGAGTATCTCACCTTATCGACTCCTCCTGTTATAGTCACCATCATGGATCTATATCTCTGTGTCAGCCTGGAGTATCTCACCTTATCGACTCCTCCTGTTATAGTCAGCATCATGGATCTATATCTCTGTGTCAGCCTGGAGTATCTCACCTTATCGACTCCTCCTGTTATAGTCACCATCATGGATCTATATCTCTGTATCATCCTGGAGTATCTCACCTTATCGACTACTCCTGTTTAGTCACCATCATGGGTCTATATCTCTGTGTCAGTCTACGTAGGGGCAGTTTACGTAGGGGCTGTTTACGTAGGGGCTGTTGACGTAGGGGCTGTTGACGTAGGGGCTGTTGACGTAGGGGCTGTTGACGTAGGGGCTGTTGACGTAGGGGCTGTTTACGTAGGGGCTGTTTACGTAGGGGCTGTTTACGTAGGGGCAGTTTACGTAGGGGCTGTTGACGTAGGGGCTGTTGACGTTGGGGCTGTTTACGTAGGGGCTGTTTACGTAGGGGCTGTTTACGTAGGGGCTGTTGACGTAGGGGCTGTTGACGTAGGGGCTGTTTACGTAGGGGCTGTTTACATAGGGGCTGTTTACGTAGGGGCCTGCCAAACTTACTGGCTTTTTGTTTGGTTCCTTTTTTGGACGGGGATCCTGTAGCAAACTGTCAGAAATCCACTGTGTTATACAGCTTGCAGGGCTCATTACCACAGTAAATATGGGTTCTTTATTACTGTACTGAGATTCAAGCTCGCTGAGGTAAAATGCAGACTACCCACTGACGTTCTCACAGTTTAATATTATAACAATAAACAGGATGTCAAGTTTGTAGTTAAATGTGTTTTTCTCGTTCTTTGGGGAAAATAACTCACTGAAGTTAAAAAAATATAGTAGAATTTAATATTTTGGTCTTTGGTTTATTCGTTCTACCTACGTTGATTTAATTGTTACAGCCATAAGGTCTGCTGTGTAGAACGATCTATATCTCTGTGTTAGCCTGGAGTATCTCACCTTATCGAATCCTCCTGTTACAGTCACCATCACGTCAGATAATGTGTACCAGGCCAAGTGGGTTTGAAGGAGTTGAGCTGCGTCCCTCCCTTAATAACAGACCTCTCCTACACAGTAATAACACGTGTCATTGATATTATCAGTTGATGACAGGCATCATTGGTGAAGTCCATATCGTCCACATAGAGTCCTAATGATCTGGTTTTAATACCAGGGGACAGATCAACACCTTTATTCCTGTACTACCAGGGGACAGATCAACACCTTTACTACCAGGGGACAGATCAACACCTTTATTCCTGTACTACCAGGGGACAGATCAACACCTTTATTCCTGTACCACCAGGGGACAGATCATCACCTTTATTCCTTTACTACCAGGGGACAGATCAACACCTTTACTACCAGGGGACAGATCAACACCTTTATTCCTGTACTACCAGGGGACAGATCAACACCTTTATTACCAGGGGACAGATCAACACCTTTATTCCTTTACTACCAGGGGACAGATCAACACCTTTACTACCAGGGGACAGATCAACACCTTTACTACCAGGGGACAGATCATCACCTTTATTCCTTTACTACCAGGGGACAGATCAACACCTTTACTACCAGGGGACAGATCAACACCTTTATTCCTGTACTACCAGGGGACAGATCAACACCTTTATTACCAGGGGACAGATCAACACCTTTATTCCTTTACTACCAGGGGACAGATCAACACCTTTATTCCTTTACTACCAGGGGACAGATCAACACCTTTATTCCTGTACTACCAGGGGACAGATCAACACCTTTATTACCAGGGGACAGATCAACACCTTTATTCCTGTACTACCAGGGGACAGATCAACACCTTTATTCCTTTACTACCAGGGGACAGATCAACACCTTTACTACCAGGGGACAGATCAACACCTTTACTACCAGGGGACAGATCAACACCTTTACTACAGGGGACAGATCATCACCTTTACTACCAGGGGACAGATCAACACCTTTATTCCTGTACTACCAGGGGACAGATCAACACCTTTACTACCAGGGGACAGATCATCACCTTTACTACCAGGGGACAGATCAACACCTTTATTCCTTTACTACCAGGGGACAGATCAACACCTTTACTACCAGGGGACAGATCAACACCTTTACTACCAGGGGACAGATCAACACCTTTACTACCAGGGGACAGATCAACACCTTTACTACAGGGGACAGATCATCACCTTTACTACCAGGGGACAGATCAACACCTTTACTACCAGGGGACAGATCAACACCTTTATTCCTGTACCACCAGGGGACAGATCATCACCTTTACTACCAGGGGACAGATCAACACCTTTATTCCTGTACTACCAGGGGACAGATCATCACCTTTATTCCTGTACTACCAGGGGACAGATCATCACCTTTATTCCTGTACTACCAGGGGACAGATCATCACCTTTATTCCTGTACTACCAGGGGACAGATCAACACCTTTATTCCTGTACTACCAGGGGACAGATCATCACCTTTATTCCTTTACTACCAGGGGACAGATCAACACCTTTATTCCTGTACCACCAGGGGACAGATCATCACCTTTATTCCTTTACTACCAGGGGACAGATCAACACCTTTATTCCTGTACTACCAGGGGACAGATCATCACCTTTATTCCTTTACTACCAGGGGACAGATGAACACCTTTATTCCTTTACTACCAGGGGACAGATCAACACCTTTACTACAGGGGACAGATCAACACCTTTACTACCAGGGGACAGATGAACACCTTTATTCCTTTACTACCAGGGGACAGATCAACACCTTTACTACCAGGGGACAGATCATCACCTTTATTCCTTTACTACCAGGGGACAGATCAACACCTTTATTCCTTTACTACCAGGGGACAGATCAACACCTTTATTCCTGTACTACCAGGGGACAGATCAACACCTTTATTCCTCTACTACCAGGGGACAGATCAACACCTTTATTCCTTTACTACCAGGGGACAGATCATCACCTTTACTACCAGGGGACAGATCATCACCTTTATTCCTTTACTACAGGGGACAGATCAACACCTTTACTACCAGGGGACAGATCAACACCTTTATTCCTTTACTACCAGGGGACAGATCATCACCTTTACTACCAGGGGACAGATCATCACCTTTATTCCTTTACTACAGGGGACAGATCAACACCTTTACTACCAGGGGACAGATCAACACCTTTACTACCAGGGGACAGATCAACACCTTTATTCCTTTACTACCAGGGGACAGATCAACACCTTTACTACCAGGGGACAGATCAACACCTTTACTACCAGGGGACAGATCAACACCTTTATTCCTTTACTACCAGGGGAAAGATCATCACCTTTACTACCAGGGGACAGATCATCACCTTTATTCCTTTACTACAGGGGACAGATCAACACCTTTACTACCAGGGGACAGATCAACACCTTTATTCCTTTACTACCAGGGGACAGATCAACACCTTTATTCCTTTACTACCAGGGGACAGATCAACACCTTTATTCCTTTACTACCAGGGGACAGATCAACACCTTTACTACCAGGGGACAGATCAACACCTTTACTACCAGGGGACAGATCAACACCTTTATTCCTTTACTACCAGGGGACAGATCAACACCTTTACTACCAGGGGACAGATCAACACCTTTACTACCAGGGGACAGATCAACACATTTATTCCTTTACTACCAGGGGACAGATCAACACCTTTATTCCTTTATTACCAGGGGACAGATCAACACCTTTATTCCTTTACTACCAGGGGACAGATCAACACCTTTATTCCTGTACTACCAGGGGACAGATCAACACCTTTATTCCTGTACTACCAGGGGACAGATCAACACCTTTACTACCAGGGGACAGATCAACACCTTTATTCCTTTACTACCAGGGGACAGATCAACACCTTTACTACCAGGGGACAGATCAACACCTTTATTCCTTTACTACCAGGGGACAGATCATCACCTTTACTACCAGGGGACAGATCAACACCTTTATTCCTTTACTACCAGGGGACAGATCAACACCTTTACTACCAGGGGACAGATCAACACCTTTACTACCAGGGGACAGATCAACACCTTTTACTACCAGGGGACAGATCAACACCTTTATTCCTGTACCACCAGGGGACAGATCATCACCTTTACTACCAGGGGACAGATCAACACCTTTACTACCAGGGGACAGATCAACACCTTTATTCCTTTACTACCAGGGGACAGATCAACACCTTTATTCCTTTACTACCAGGGGACAGATCAACACCTTTATTCCTTTACTACCTGGGGACAGATCAACACCTTTATTCCTTTATTACCAGGGGACAGATCAACACCTTTATTCCTTTACTACCAGGGGACAGATCAACACCTTTATTCCTGTACTACCAGGGGACAGATCAACACCTTTACTACCAGGGGACAGATCAACACCTTTATTCCTTTACTACCAGGGGACAGATCAACACCTTTACTACCAGGGGACAGATCATCACCTTTATTCCTGTACTACCAGGGGACAGATCAACACCTTTACTACCAGGGGACAGATCAACACCTTTATTCCTTTACTACCAGGGGACAGATCAACACCTTTACTACCAGGGGACAGATCATCACCTTTATTCCTTTACTACCAGGGAACAGATCAACACCTTTACTACCAGGGGACAGATCAACACCTTTATTCCTTTACTACCAGGGGACAGATCAACACCTTTACTACCAGGGGACAGATCAACACCTTTACTACCAGGGGACAGATCAACACCTTTATTCCTGTACTACCAGGGGACAGATCATCACCTTTATTCCTTTACTACTCTCTGTCTCTCTCTCTCTCTCTCTCTCTCTCTCTCTCTCTCTCTCTCTCTCTCTCTCTCTCTCTCTCTCTCTCTCTCTCTCTCTCTCTCTCTCTTTCTCTCTCTCCGTCTTCATCTGTCACACCTTGCAGACATTATTCACTACATAAGCAGGAAATAAAATGAAATTGATTAGGTCACTTTTTAACACCCAGAGGTCAAATAACGTTTCTTGCTCCTTTTCACAGCGATCTGTATTTTGCTGTTTCAGTAATATAAACAAACATTTGTTAATTGAAAACATCTATGTTGTTTTCCCGTGTAGTGGATGTGTGTAAACATCATTAGCTTCCTGAACTTGTTCAGTGAAGTAAAACTCCAACCCTAATTAAAAAGCGTTTCAGTTTTAACCCTGTGTGGTCTGATAACAGAGTTAGAGGAGGGTGGGGATAGTGGGTTAGTTCTGGGGGGCAGTAACATATCATGGCTTGTCAGGGCGGGGCACTGAGAGGTCAACCGACTCTGGTGGGGCACTGAGAGGTCAACAGACTCTGATGGGGCACTGAGAGGTCAACAGACTCTGGTGGGGCACTGAGAGGTCAACAGACTCTGGGGGGGGGGGGGGGGGGGCACTGAGAGGTCAACAGACTCTGGTGGGAAACTGAGAGGTCAACAGACTCTGGTGGGAGGGGGCACTGAGAGGTCAACAGACTCTGGTGGGAGGGGGCACTGAGAGGTCAACAGACTGTGGTGGGGCACTGAGAGGTCAACAGACTCTGGGGGGGCACTGAGAGGTCAACAGACTCTGGGGGGGGCACTGAGAGGTCAACAGACTCTGGGGAGGCACTGAGAGGTCAACAGACTCTGGTGGGGCACTGAGAGGTCAACAGACTCTGGTGGGAAACTGAGAGGTAAACAGACTCTGGTGGGAGGGGGCACTGAGAGGTCAACAGACTCTGGTGGGAGGGGGCACTGAGAGGTCAACAGACTCTGGTGGGGCACTGAGAGGTCAACAGACTCTGGTGGGAAACTGAGAGGTCAACAGACTCTGGTGGGAGGGGGCACTGAGAGGTCAACAGACTCTGGGGGGGGCACTGAGAGGTCAACAGACTCTGGTGGGGGGGGGCACTGAGAGGTCAACAGACTCTGGTGGGAGGGGGCACTGAGAGGTCAACAGACTCTGGTGGGAGGGGGCACTGAGAGGTCAACAGACTCTGGTGGGAAACTGAGAGGTCAACAGACTCTGGTGGGAGGGGGCACTGAGAGGTCAACAGACTCTGGTGGGAGGGGGCACTGAGAGGTCAACAGACTGTGGTGGGGAACTGAGAGGTCAACAGACTCTGGTGGGGAACTGAGAGGTCAACAGACTCTGGGGAGGCACTGAGAGGTCAACAGACTCTGGTGGGGAACTGAGAGGTCAACAGACTCTGGGGGGGCACTGAGAGGTCAACAGACTCTGGCGGGGGAACTGAGAGGTCAACAGACTCTGGGGAGGCACTGAGAGGTCAACAGACTCTGGTGGGGCACTGAGAGGTCAACAGACTCTGAGAGGTCAACAGACTCTGGAGGGGGGCACTGAGAGGGAAGGGGGAGAGAGGGAAGGGGGGGAGAGGGAAGGGGGAGAAAGGGAAAGGGAGAGGGAAGGGGAGAGAGAAGGGGGGAGAGGGAAGGGTAGAGGGAAGGGGGAGAGATGGAAGGGGGAGAAAGGGAAGGGGAGAGGGAAGGGGGAGAGATGGATGGGGGAGGGAACGGGAGAGGAGAGGGAAGGGGAGAGGGAATGGTGAGAGATAAGGGGACAGAGGGAAGGGGGAGAGAGGGAAGGGAGAGAGGGAAGGGGAGAGAGGGAAGGGGGAGAGTGGGAAGGGGGAGGGAAGGGGAGAGAGGGAAGGGGGAGGGAAGGGGAGAGAGGGAAGGGGGAGAGGGAAGGGAGAGAGGGAAGGGGGGGAAGGAAGGGGAGAGATGGAAGGGGAGAGGAGAGGAGAGGGAAGGGGAGAGAGGGAAGGGGAGAGAGGGAAGGGGGAGAGCGGGAATTGGGGAGAGGGAATGGGGAGAGAGGGAAGGGGGAGAGAGGGAAGGGGTTGAGAGTGAAGGGGGTGAGAGGGAATGGGGTGAGAGGGAAGGGGGTGAGAGGGAAGGGTGAGAGGGAAGGGTGAGAGAGGGAAGGGGGTGAGATGGAAGGGGGAGAAAGGGAAGGGGGTGAGATGGAAGGGGGAGAAAGGGAAGGGGGAGAGAGGGAAAGGGGAGAGAGGGAAGGGGGAGAGAGAAGGGGAGAGATGGAAGGGGGGGAGGGAAGGTGGGGAAAGGGAAGGGGGAGAGAGGGGAGGAGGGTGGATGTCAATCAAGCAGTGTGTCTAGCATCATTACAGGTTTCCAGTGAAGCAGAAAAACAGCGTGATAAACAGGTCCCTCCACCTCCATCAGGCCATTCATCCTCACACACACACACACACACACACACCGCGGCATGGTGCGCGGGGTAGTGAAGGAGCCTGCTCCTTCTGGCCTGGCTGTGCATCAAATCCCCCATCCAGCTGGCTGACCCTATTACTGCAACATGATGGGCTCTCCTGTCACTCTGGACCGCCGGCCGCAACAGTCGGCCGCGCCCAATCACTCTTCCCGACAGGTAAGCCCCGAGATCATTTATTTTTGTATCTGGCCACGGTCTGCTGGCAGTCAAGGGCCGTCTTTTAGCACGGCCGCCGGTCAGTCGCCACGGAGAAGGGCAGCAGCAGGGATCCGGCAGGGTGCTTCACGTGTCTTCAGATCAACTCAGATATGTGACAGCTCAAAAAACAAGAGAGTGGAAACCTTATGTTGCAATACTTCCTTGATCTCCCTCTATATTCTCCACATGCTCCCTCTATATTCTCCACAGCTCCCTCTATAATCTCCACATGCTCTCTCTATATTCTCCACAGCTACCTCTGTATTCTCCACATGCTCCCTCTATATTCTCCACAGCTCCCTCTATATTCTCCACATGCTCCCTCTATATTCTCCACAGCTACCTCTATATTCTCCACAGCTCTCTCTATATTCTCCACATGCTCTCTCTATATTCTCCACATGCTCCCTCTATATTCTCCACAGCTCCCTCTATATTCTCCACAGCTCCCTCTATAGTCTCCACATGCTCCCTCTATATTCTCCACAGCTCCCTCTATAGTCTCCACAGCTCCCTCTATATTCTCCACAGCTACCTCTATATTCTCCACAGCTCCCTCTATAGTCTCCACATGCTCCCTCTATATTCTCCACAGCTCCCTCTATATTCTCCACAGCTCCCTCTATATTCTCCACAGCTCCCTCTATATTCTCCACAGCTCTCTCTATATTCTCCACAACTCCCTCTATATTCTCCACAGCTCCCTCTATATTCTCCACAGCTCTCTCTGTATTCTCCACATATTCCCTCTATATTCTCCACAGCTCTCTCTATATTCTCCACAGCTCCCACTATATTCTCCACAGCTCCCTCTATATTCTCCACAGCTCTCTCTGTATTCTCCACATATTCCCTCTATATTCTCCACAGCTCTCTCTATATTCTCCACAGCTCCCTCTATATTCTCCACAGCTCTCTCTATATTCTCCACAGCTCTCTCTATATTCTCCACAGCTCCCTCTATATTCTCCACAGCTCCCTCTATATTATCCACAGCTCCCTCTATATTCTCCACAGCTCTCTCTATATTCTCCACAGCTCTCTCTATATTATCCACAGCTCTCTCTATATTCTCCACAGCTCCCTCTATATTCTCCACAGCTCTCTCTATAGTCTCCACAGCTCCCTCTATATTCTCCACAGCTTCCTCTATATTCTCCACAGCTCCCTCTATATTCTCCACAGCTCTCTCTATATTCTCCACAGCTCTCTCTATATTCTCCACAGCTCCCTCTATATTCTCCACAGCTCTCTCTATATTCTCCACAGCTCTCTCTATATTCTCCACAGCTCCCTCTATATTCTCCACAGCTCCCTCTATATTCTCCACAGCTCCCTCTATATTCTCCACAGCTCTCTCTATATTCTCCACAGCTCTCTCTATATTCTCCACAGCTCTCTCTATATTCTCCACAGCTCTCTCTATAGTCTCCACAGCTCCCTCTATATTCTCCACAGCTCCCTCTATATTCTCCACAGCTCCCTCTATATTCTCCACAGCTCCCTCTATATTCTCCACAGCTCTCTCTATATTCTCCACAGCTCCCTCTATATTCTCCACAGCTCCCTCTATATTCTCCACAGCTCCCTCTATATTCTCCACAGCTCCCTCAATATTCTCCACAGCTCCCTCTATATTCTCCACAGCTCCCTCTATATTCTCCACAGCTCCCTCTATATTCTCCACAGCTCCCTCTATATTCTCCACAGCTCTCTCTATAGTCTCCACAGCTCCCACCTTTATATTCTCCACATATCTATCTTTTTGTTCAGTATAAAATAATCTATGATCTAACCCTACTATATCTATAAACATCTACCCACTATCCTCTTCCCCTGGTCAGGTCCCTCCCCCTATCCTCTACACCTGGGCAGGTCCCTCCCCCTATCCTCTTCCCATGGTTAGGTCCCTCCCCCTATCCTTTTCCCCTGGTCAGGTCCCTCCCCCTATCCTCTTCCCCTGGTCAGGTCCCTCCCCTTATCCACTTCCCCTGGTTAGGTCCCTCTCCCTATCCTCTTCCCCTGGTCAGGTCCCTCCCCCTATCCTCTTCCCCTGGTCAGGTCCCTCCCCCTATCCTCTTCCCCTGGTTAGGTCCCTCCCCCTATCCTCTTCCCCTGGTCAGGTCCCTCCCCCTATCCTCTTCCCCTGGTCAGGTCCCTCCCCTTATCCTCTTCCCCTGGTTAGTTCCCTCTCCCTATCCTTGTTTTTACGGCCTAATACAATTTTGAGGGTTTGGATAGTGTTGGATATTGACCCTGGTCAGGTCCCTCCCCCTACCCTCTTCCCGTGGTCAGGTCCCTCCCCCTATCCTCTTCCCCTGGGCAGGTCCCTCCCCTTATCCTTGGATAGTGTTGGATATTGACCCTGGTCAGGTCCCTCCCCCTATCCTCTACACCTGGGCAGGTCCCTCCTCCTGTCCTCTTCCCCTGGTCAGGTTCCTCCCCCTATCCTCTTCCCCTGGGCAGGTCACTCCCCCTATCCTCTTCCCTTGGTCAGGTCCCTCCCCCTTTCCTTTGATAGTGTTGGATATTGACCCTAGTCAAGTCCCTCCCCCTATCCTCTTCCCCTGGGCAGGTCACTCCCCCTATCCTCTTCCCCTGGGCAGGTCCTTCCCCCTATCCTCTTCCCCTGGTCAGGTTCCTCCCCCTATCCTCTTCCCCTCGGCAGGTCCCTCCCCCTATCCTCTTCCCTTGGGCAGGTCGCTCCCCCTATCCTCTTCCCCTGGTCAGGTCCTTCCCCCTATCCTCTTCCCCTGGTCAGGTTCCTCCCCCTATCCTCTTCCCCTGGGCAGGTCACTCCCCCTATCCTCTTCCCCTGGGCAGGTCCCTCCCCCTATCCTCTTCCCTTGGTCAGGTCCCTCCCCCTTTCCTTTGATAGTGTTGGATATTGACCCTAGTCAAGTCCCTCCCCCTATCCTCTTCCCCTGGGCAGGTCACTCCCCCTATCCTCTTCCCCTGGGCAGGTCCCTCCCCCTATCCTCTTCCCCTGGGCAGGTACCTCCCCCTATCCTCTTCCCTTGGGCTGCTCCCTCCCCTTATCCTCTTCCCCTGGGCAGGTCCCTCCCCCTATCCTTGAAAAGTGTTGGATATTGACCCTGGGCAGGTCCCTCCCCCTATCCTCTTCCCCTGGTCAGGTCCTTCCCCCTATCCTCTTCCCCTGGTCAGGTTCCTCCCCCTATCCTCTTCCCCTCGGCAGGTCCCTCCCCCTATCCTCTTCCCTTGGGCAGGTCGCTCCGCCTATCCTCTTCCCCTGGTCAGGTCCTTCCCCCTATCCTCTTCCCCTGGTCAGGTTCCTCCCCCTATCCTCTTCCCCTGGGCAGGTCACTCCCCCTATCCTCTTCCCCTGGGCAGGTCCCTCCCCCTATCCTCTTCCCTTGGTCAGGTCCCTCCCCCTTTCCTTTGATAGTGTTGGATATTGACCCTAGTCAAGTCCCTCCCCCTATCCTCTTCCCCTGGGCAGGTCACTCCCCCTATCCTCTTCCCCTGGGCAGGTCCCTCCCCCTATCCTCTTCCCCTGGGCAGGTCCCTCCCCCTATCCTCTTCCCTTGGGCTGCTCCCTCCCCTTATCCTCTTCCCTTGGTCAGGTCCCTCCCCCTATCCTCTTCCCTTGGTCAGGTCCTTCCCCCTATCCTCTTCCCCTGGGCAGGTTCGTCCCCCTATCCTCTTCCCCTGGTTAGGTCCCTCCCTCTATCCTCTTCCCCTGTTCAGGTCCCTCCCCCTATCCTCTTCCCCTGGTCAGGTCCCTCCCTCTATCCTCTTCCCCTGGTCAGGTCCCTCCCCCTATCCTCTTCCCCTGGTCAGGTCCCTCCCCCTATCCTCTTCCCCTGGTTAGGTCCCTCCCTCTATCCTTTTCCTCTGGTCAGGTCCCTACCTCTATCCTCTTCCCCTGGTCAGGTCCCTCCCCCTATCCTCTTCCCCTGGTCAGGTCCCTCCCCCTATCATCGTCCCCTGGTCAGGTCCCTCCCCCTATCCTCTTCCCCTGGTTAGGTCCCTCCCCGTATCCTCTTCCCCTGGTCAGGTCCCTCCCCCTATCCTCTTCCCCTGGTCAGGTCCCTCCCCCTATCCTCTTCCCCTGGGCAGGTCCCTCCCCCTATCCTCTTCCCTTGGGCTGCTCCCTCCCCTTATCCTCTTCCCTTGGTCAGGTCCCTCCCCCTATCCTCTTCCCTTGGGCTGGTCCCTCCCCCTATCCTTTTCCCCTAGGGCAGGTCCCTCCCCCTATCCTTGGATAGTGTTGGATATTGACCCTGGGCAGGTCCCTCCCCCTATCCTCTTCCCCTGGTCAGGTCCCTCCCAATATCCTCTTCACGTGGTCAGGTTCGTCCCCCTATCCTCTTCCCCTGGTTAGGTCCCTCCCTCTATCCTCTTCCCCTGTTCAGGTCCCTCCCCCTATCCTCTTCCCCTGGTCAGGTCCCTCCCTCTATCCTCTTCCCCTGGTCAGGTCCCTCCCCCTATCCTTTTCCACCTAGGGCAGGTCCCTCCCCCTATCCTTGGATAGTGTTGGATATTGACCCTGGGCAGGTCCCTCCCCCTATCCTCTTCCCTTGGTCAGGTCCCTCCTAATATCCTCTTCACGTGGTCAGGTCCGTCCCCCTATCCTCTTCCCCTGGTTAGGTCCCTCCCTCTATCCTCTTCCCCTGTTCAGGTCCCTCCCCCTATCCTCTTCCCCTGGTCAGGTCCCTCCCTCTATCCTCTTCCCCTGGTCAGGTCCCTCCCCCTATCCTCTTCCCCTGGTCAGGTCCCTCCCCCTATCCTCTTCCCCTGGTCAGGTCCCTCCCCCTATCCTCTTCCCCTGGTTAGGTCCCTCCCTCTATCCTTTTCCTCTGGTCAGGTCCCTACCTCTATCCTCTTCCCCTGGTCAGGTCCCTCCCCCTATCCTCTTCCCCTGGTCAGGTCCCTCCCCCTATCATCGTCCCCTGGTCAGGTCCCTCCCCCTATCCTCTTCCCCTGGTTAGGTCCCTCCCCGTATCCTCTTCCCCTGGTCAGGTCCCTCCCCCTATCCTCTTCCCCTGGTCAGGTCCCTCCCCCTATCCTCTTCCCCTGGGCAGGTCCCTCCCCCTATCCTCTTCCACGGGGCAGGTCACTCACCCTATCCTCTTCCCCTGTGCAGGTCCCTCCCCCTATCCTCTTCCCCTGGACAGGTCCCTCCCACTATCCTCTTCCCCTTGGCAGGTCCCTCCCCCTATCATCTTCCCCTGGGCAGGTCCCTCCCCCTATCCTCTTCCCTTGGTCAGGTCCCTCCCCCTATCCTCTTTCCCTGGTCAGGTCCCTCCCAATATCTTCTTCACGTGGTCAGGTCCGTCCCCCTATCCTCTTCCCCTTGGCAGGTCCCTCCCCTTATCCTCTTCCCCTGGGCAGGTCCCTCCCCTTATCCTCTTCCCCTGGGCAGGTCCCTCCCCCTATCCTCTTCCCGAAGGCAGGTCCCTCCCCCTATCCTCTTCCCCTGTGCAGGTCCCTCCCCCTATCCTCTTCCCCTGGTCAGGTCCCTCCCCCTATCCTCTTCCCCTGGTCAGGTCCCTCCCCCTATCCTCTTCCCCTGGTCAGGTCCCTCCCCCTATCATCGTCCCCTGGTCAGGTCCCTCCCCCTATCCTCTTCCCCTGGTCAGGTCCCTCCCCGTATCCTCTTCCCCTGGTCAGGTCCCTCCCCCTATCCTCTTCCCCTGGTCAGGTCCCTCCCACTATCCTCTTCCACTGGGCAGGTCACTCCCCCTATCCTCTTCCCCTGTGCAGGTCCCTCCCCCTATCCTCTTCCCCTGGACAGGTCCCTCCCACTATCCTCTTCCCCTTGGCAGGTCCCTCCCCCTATCCTCTTCCCGAAGGCAGGTCCCTCCCCCTATCCTCTTCCCCTGGGCAGGTCCCTCCCCCTATCCTCTTCCCCTGGGCAGGTCCCTCCCCTATTCCTCTTTCCCTGGGCAGGTCCCTCCCCCTATCCTCTTCCCCTGGGCAGGTCCCTCCCCCTATCCTCTTCCCCTGGGCAGGTCCCTCCCCCTATCCTCTTCCCCTGGGCAGGTCTCTCCCCCTATCCTCTTCCCCTGGGCAGGTCCCTCCCCCTATCCTCTTCCCTTGGTCAGGTCCCTCCCCCTATCCTTTGATAGTGTTGGATATTGACCCTGGGCAGGTCCCTCCCCCTATCCTCTTCCCCTGTGCAGGTCCCTCCCCCTATCCTCTTCCCCTGGTCAGGTCCCTCCCCCTATCCTCTTCCCCTGGTCAGGTCCCTCCCCCTATCATCGTCCCCTGGTCAGGTCCCTCCCCCTATCCTCTTCCCCTGGTCAGGTCCCTCCCCGCATCCTCTTCCCCTGGTCAGGTCCCTCCCCCTATCCTCTTCCCTTGGTCAGGTCCCTCCCACTATCCTCTTCCACTGGGCAGGTCACTCCCCCTATCCTCTTCCCCTGTGCAGGTCCCTCCCCCTATCCTCTTCCCCTGGACAGGTCCCTCCCACTATCCTCTTCCCCTTGGCAGGTCCCTCCCCCTATCCTCTTCCCCTGGTCAGGTTCCCTCCCACTATCATCTCCCCCTGGGCAGGTCCCTCCCCCTATCCTCTTCCCTTGGTCAGGTCCCTCCCCCTATCCTCTTCCCCTGGTCAGGTCCCTCCCAATATCTTCTTCACGTGGTCAGGTCCGTCCCCCTATCCTCTTCCCCTGGGCAGGTCCCTCCCCTTATCCTCTTCCCCTGGGCAGGTCCCTCCCCCTATCCTCTTCCCCTGGGCAGGTTCCTCCCCCTATCCTCTTCCCGAAGGCAGGTCCCTCCCCCTATCCTCTTCCCCTGGGCAGGTCCCTCCCCCTATCCTCTTCCCCTGGGCAGGTCCCTCCCCTATTCCTCTTTCCCTGGGCAGGTCCCTCCCCCTATCCTCTTCCCCTGGGCAGGTCCCTCCCCCTATCCTCTTCCCCTGGGCAGGTCCCTCCCCCTATCCTCTTCCCCTGGGCAGGTCCCTCCCCCTATCCTCTTCCCCTGGGCAGGTCTCTCCCCCTATCCTCTTCCCCTGGGCAGGTCCCTCCCCCTATCCTCTTCCCTTGGTCAGGTCCCTCCCCCTATCCTTTGACAGTGTTGGATATTGACCCTGGGCAGGTCCCTCTCCCTATCCTCTTCCCCTGGGCAGGTCCCTCCCCTTATCCTCTTCCCCTGGGCAGGTCCCTCCCCCTATCCTCTTCCCCTGGGCAGGTCCCTCCCCCTATCCTCTTCCCCTGGGCATGTCCCTCCCCCTATCCTTTGATAGTGTTGGATATTGACCCTGGGCAGGTCCCTCCCCCTATCCTCTTCCCCTGGGCAGGTCCCTCCCCCTATCCTCTTCCCCTGGGCAGGTCCCTCCCCCTATCCTCTTCCCCTGGGCAGGTCCCTCCCCCTATCCTCTTCCCCTGGGCAGGTCCCTCCCCCTATCCTCTTCCCCTGGGCAGGTCTCTCCCCCTATCCTCTTCCCCTGGGAAGGTCCCTCCCCCTATCCTCTTCCCTTGGTCAGGTCCCTCCCCCTATCCTTTGATAGTGTTGGATATTGACCCTGGGCAGGTCCCTCTCCCTATCCTCTTCCCCTGGGCAGGTCCCTCCCCTTATCCTCTTCCCCTGGGCAGGTCCCTCCCCCTATCCTCTTCCCCTGGGCAGGTCCCTCCCCCTATCCTCTTCCCCTGGGCATGTCCCTCCCCCTATTTTTTTTTATTTTACCTTTATTTAACCAGGCAAGTCAGTTAAGAACAAATTCTTATTTTCAATGACGGCCTGGGAACAGTGGGTTAACTGCCTGTTCAGGGGCAGAACGACAGATTTGTACCTTGTCAGCTCGGGGGTTTGAACTCGCAACCTTCCGGTTACTAGTCCAACGCTCTAACCACTAGGCTACCCTGTCGCCCCTATCCTTTGATAGTGTTGGATATTGACCCTGGGCAGGTCCCTCCCCCTATCCTCTTCCCCTGGGCAGGTCCCTCCCCCTATCCTCTTCCCCTGGGCAGGTCCCTCCCCCTATCCTCTTCCCATGGGCAGGTCCCTCCCCCTATCCTCTTCCCCTGGGCAGGTCCATCCCCATATCCTCTTCCCCTGGGCAGGTCCCTCCCCCTATCCTTGGATAGTGTTGGATATTGACCCTGGGCAGGTTCCTCCCCCTATCCTCTTCCCCTGGGCAGTTCCCTCCCCCTATCCTCTTCCCTTGGGCAGGTCCCTCCCCCTATCCTCTTCCCCTGGACAGGTCCCTCCCCCTATCCTTGGATAGTGTTGGATATTGACCCTGGGCAGGTCCCTCCCCCTATCCTCTTCCCCTGGGCAGGTCCCTCCCCCTATCCTCTTCCCCTGGGCAGGTCCCTCCCCCTATCCTCTTCCCCTGGGCAGGTCCCTCCCCCTATCCTCTTCCCCTGGGCAGGTCCATCCCCATATCCTCTTCCCCTGGGCAGGTCCCTCCCCCTATCCTTGGATAGTGTTGGATATTGACCCTGGGCAGGTCCCTCCCCCTATCCTCTTCCCCTGGGCAGGTCCCTCCCCCTATCCTCTTCCCTTGGGCAGGTCCCTCCCCCTATCCTCTTCCCCTGGACAGGTCCCTCCCCCTATCCTTGGATAGTGTTGGATATTGACCCTGGGCAGGTCCCTCCCCCTATCCTCTTCCCCTGGGCAGGTCCTTCCCCCTATCCTCTTCCCCTGGGCATGTCCCTCCCCCTATCCTTGGATAGTGTTGGATATTGACCCTGGGCAGGTCCCTCCCCCTATCCTCTTCCCCTGGGCAGGTCCCTCCCCCTATCCTCTTCCCTTGGGCAGGTCCCTCCCCCTATCCTCTTCCCCTGGACAGGTCCCTCCCCCTATCCTAGGATAGTGTTGGATATTGACCCTGGGCAGGTCCCTCCCCCCTTCCTCTTCCCCTGGGCAGGTCCCTTCCCCTATCCTCTTCCCCTGGGCAGGTCCCTCCCCCTGTCCTCTTCCCTTGGGCAGGTCCCTCCCCCTATACTTGGATAGTTTTGAATATTGACCCTGGGCAGGTCCCTCCCCCTATCATCTTCCCCTGGTCAGGTCCCTCCCCCTATCATCTTCCCCTGGTCATGTCCCTCCCCCTATCCTCTTCCCCTGGGCAGGTCCCTCCCCCTATCCTTGGATAGTGTTGGATATTGACCCTGGGCAGGTCCCTCCCCCCTTCCTCTTCCCCTGGGCAGGTCCCTTCCCCTATCCTCTTCCCCTGGGCAGGTCCCTCCCCCTGTCCTCTTCCCTTGGGCAGGTCCCTCCCCCTATCCTCTTCCCCTGGTCAGGTCCCTCCCCCTATACTTGGATAGTGTTGGATATTGACCCTGGGCAGGTCCCTCCCCCTATCATCTTCCCCTGGTCAGGTCCCTCCCCCTATCATCTTCCCCTGGTCATGTCCCTCCCCCTATCCTCTTCCCCTGGGCAGGTCCCTCCCCCTATCCTTGGATAGTGTTGGATATTGACCCTGGGCAGGTCCCTCCCCCTATCCTCTTCCCTTTGGCAGGTCCCTCCCCCTACCCTCTTCCCCTGGGCAGGTCCCTCCCGCTATCCTCTTCCCCTGGGCAGGTCCCTCCCCCTATCCTCTTCCCCTGGGCATGTCCCTCCCCCTATCCTTTGATAGTGTTGGATATTGACCCTGGGCAGGTCCCTCCCCCTATCCTCTTCCCCTGGTCAGGTCCCTCCCCCTATCCTCTTCCCCTGGGCAGGTCCCTCCCCTTATCCTCTTCCCCTGGACAGGTCCCTCCCCCTATCCTTGGAAAGTGTTGGATATTGAACCTGGGCAGGTCCCTCCCCCTATCCTCTTCCCCTGGGCAGTTCCCTTCCCCTATCCTCTTCCCCTGGGCAGGTCCCTCCCCCTGTCCTCTTCCCTTGGGCGTTTCCCTCCCCCTATCCTCTTCCCCTGGTCAGGTCCCTCCCCCTATCCTTTGATAGTGTTGGATATTGACCCTGGGCAGGTCCCTCCCCCTATCCTCTTCCCCTGGGCAGGTCCCTCCCTCTATCCTCTTCCCCTGGACAGGTCCCTCCCCCTATCCTCTTCCCCTGGGCAGGTCCCTCCCCCTATCATCTTCCCCTGGTCAGGTCCCTCCCCCTATCATCTTCCCCTGTTCAGGTCCCTCCCCCTATCCTCTTCCCTTGGGCAGGTCCCTCCCCCTATCCTCTTCCCCTGGACAGGTCCCTCCCCCTATCCTTGGATAGTGTTGGATATTGACCCTGGGCAGGTCCCTCCCCCTATCCTCTTCCCCTGGGCAGGTCCCGCCCCCTATCCTCTTCCCCTGGGCAGGTCCTTCCCCCTATCCTCTTCCCCTGGGCATGTCCCTCCCCCTGTCCTTGGATAGTGTTGGATATTGACCCTGGGCTGGTCCCTCCCCCTATCATCTTCCCCTGGGCAGGTCCCTCCCCCTATCCTCTTCCCCTGGCAGGTCCCTCCCCCTATCCTCTTCCCCTGGTCAGGTCGCTCCCCCTATCCTCTTCCCCTGGTCAGGTCCCTCCCCCTATCCTTGGATAGTGTTGGATATTGACCCTGGGCAGGTCCCTCCCCCTATCATCTTCCCCTGGTCAGGTCCCTCCCCCTATCCTCTTCCCCTGGGCAGGTCCCTCCCCCTATCCTCTTCCCCTGGGCAGGTCCCTCCCCCTATCATCTTCCCCTGGTCAGGTCCCTCCCCCTATCCTCTTCCCCTGCTCAGGTCCCTCCCCCTATCCTTGGATAGTGTTGGATATTGACCCTGGGCAGGTCCCTCCCCCTATCCTCTTCCCCTGGGCAGGTCCCTCCCCCTATCCTCTTCCCCTGGGCAGGTCCCTCCCCCTATCCTCTTCCCCTGGGCATGTCCCTCCCCCTATCCTTGGAGAGTGTTGGATATTGACCCTGGTCAGGTCCCTCCCCCTATCCTCTTCCCCTGGTCAGGTCCCTCCCCCTATCCTCTCCCCCTGGGCAGGTACCTCCCCCTATCCTCTCCCCCTGGGCAGGTCCCTCCCCCTATCCTCTTCCCCTGGGCTGGTCCCTCCCCCTATCCTTGGATAGTGTTGGATATTCACCCTGGTCAAGTGCAGCAGTGTAAACCAGGTGTGAATACAACAGCTGTATCCCAAAGAACAACCTTTTCACTATGTAAATCCCGATAGGCCGTAGTCAAATGTAGTGCACTACGTTGGGGATATGGTGCTATTTTACACTCGCTCAGCACCTCCGCTAGCTGCACTGTGCGATGTGGTGTAAATCAACCTAATTGTAGTGCTGTGTCCATCCATTACAATTTTAGTGAATAAATCATCTGATTTCAATAGCTGAATAATGTATAGATTGGTTGAATTAATTAGAAGGAAAGCCTTGAAAGCGGAATCAACAACCAAAGTTACCATCACAAGTTGTCCTCAGGGGTGGGGGATCTGCCTGTATCGGGAGTTAATCTATAGCTTCTCACCCAGTAAACTGGAGATATAGCTTGAATGAGCGTGTTGCATTTAGGTTCATTCAATGAATGTTAGAATGTGAAACAGTATTCCGGAACAGAACATTTAGATCATATTCCCGGAACAGAACATAAAGATCATATTCCCAGAACAGAACATAAAGATCATATCCCCGGAACAGAACATAACGATCATATTCCCAGAACAGAACATAAAGATCATATTCCCAGAACAGAACATAAAGATCATATTCCCAGAACAGAACATAAAGATCATATCCCCGGAACAGAACATAACGATCATATTCCCAGAACAGAACATAAAGATCATATTCCCAGAACAGAACATAAAGATCATATCCCCGGAACAGAACATAACGATCATATTCCCAGAACAGAACATAAAGATCATATTCCCAGAACAGAACATAAAGATCATATTCCCAGAACAGAACATAAAGATCATATCCCAGAACAGAACATAAAGATCATATTCCCAGAACAGAACATAAAGATCATATTCCCAGAACAGGACATAAAGATCATATCCCAGAACAGAACATAAAGATCATATTCCCAGAACAGAACATAAAGATCATATTCCCAGAACAGAACATAAAGATCATATTCCGGAACAGAATGTAATTAACATCAAAAGAAAATATGATGCATGACTCATCCAAGGAAATATTTTAGAACCCCCAAATATTCATGCTTGTTTTTGACTGAGATGTTTTACATAGAGTGACATTTCTCCAACAGAGATGCATCACAGATAATCTAAGGATTAACGCCAATTACAATTTTATTGACTTTTAAAGAGACAGTAAGAAGCTGTACTTTAGTTTGATATGAGATGTCTTCCCACATTTCGTCTTTATATTCATACCAAATTGGCTTTACAGCAAAGGGCCTATGTGTCTGCAAAGTGTTGCCAGTGAAAGTCCATTTTTTCCCCTGTGTGTCCACACATGTGCAGTAGCTCTGCCCCAAGCTCTGGCCCTCGCCAGAAAGAACCGCACATGTTAATGGTCTGACTCAGGACACCTTCTCCATCTCTCTGGCGATACGCTTGTTTAGCATGTGATTGTAATGGGATGGCATCTACTAATGTGTAAATAAATATCCCTGGGTTTAGGAACGAAGACCTCCTGGAAGCACACACGATGCAAACATGGACCACATGAGCCCAGACCCTGGTATCCAGAACAGAGGACCTACCAGGTGTCATGTGTCCAGAACAGAGGACCTACCAGGTGTCATGTGTCCAGAACAGAGGACCTACCAGGTGTTATGTGTCCAGACCCTAGTATCAGAACAGAGGACCTACCAGGTGTCATGTATCCAGACCCCGGTATCAGAACAGAGGACCTACCAGGTGTTATGTTTCCAGACCCTGGTATCAGAACAGAGGACCTACCAGGTGTCATGTGCCCAGAACAGAGGACCTACCAGGTGTTATGTTTCCAGACCCTGGTATCAGAACAGAGGACCTACCAGGTGTTATGTTTCCAGACCCTGGTATCAGAACAGAGGACCTACCAGGTGTCATGTGTCCAAAACAGAGGACCTACCAGGTGTCATGTGTCCTGACTCTGGTATCAGAACAGAGGACCAACCAGGTGTCATGTGTCCAGAACAGAGGACCTACCAGGTGTCATGTGTCCAGAACAGAGGACCTACCAGGAGTCATGTTTCCAGACCCTGGTATCAGAACAGAGGACCTACCAGTTGTCATGTATCCTGACTCTGGTATCAGAACAGAGGACCTACCAGGTGTTATGTTTCCAGACCCTGGTATCAGTACAGAGGTCCTACCAGGTGTCATGTGTCCAGAACAGAGGACCTACCAGGTGTTATGTATCCTGACTCTGGTATCAGAACAGAGGACCTACCAGGTGTCATGTGTCCAGAACAGAGGACCTACCAGGTGTCATGAACAATAGAGAGCTATTGTATGGCATGACATCGCCCAGCGCATTGTGCCTCTACAAGGAAATATGTAACTTAAGAATGTAGAACGTGAATGGCTTGTCTATGTCATATATTTACACATCTACGTTGGAGGTGACGTCATGTCGTTTTACTAACTATTTTATTGATTTTACATGCTTTATAACCGAATGCCAGTGATTTGCAGACACGGTTTCTGCAGTCATATGTATAACTGTCTTTATGTGGTCTAAAGGTTGTTTTTTTTAGTAAGTAGATAATATTTTGGCCTTAACCTAGAGTTTGGTCTACATGCCAGTGGGAGTTTACAACTAAAGGGCTTGATACTCAACACTATCACTACGCTGCAGTATTAGAGACTGTTAATTAAAAACACAAGCAGCTTGGGAGGAGAAGGAAGTGGAATCACTTAAGGTCCTTCTCACAAAGACATTCTAGAATTTTTAAGTTGGTTTTAATGCACTTACTAGACTGACTGCAAAACAAATGACTTCCCAGTCACCCTGTTCAGTGCCATTTAAACTGGCCTTCGTTAAGTCTCCCTCCAAAGCCCTCCGAACCCAATCAATGTGTCAGTTAAATTGCTCTTCATCTGTCGAGATTAAGTGTGTGACTATTACCTTTCGAATTTAGCCCCGAGTCTCCGAAATCCTGGCCCATTTCCCGCAGCCGGCCCATTAGTAACACCTGGAATGGTTCGCATTAGTTTAGGATCTGGCGTCATAAATTTCATCCCCATTAATGATTATTCTGACTTCTCCGGGATAAATGGCTCAATGTTTTTGATAATGAAAATATACATCTGCTCTGTGCGAACCATATCTTACAGTTCACATTGCCTTTGTAATGTACTTCATGGTTGATCATATCAGACGACGCTATAACTTTTACCAGAAAGGTTTTATTAATTCAAAATGGATTGCAGACTAACGTTTCAGTCCTTCTGTCTTGGAACTTGGTGATGGATTTTATTGAATGGGATTTTTGCCCTTCGTCTTCGTGCTTTGTCTCTGTCGGTCGTTATCGCAGCAGTTTTGTCTCTGTCGGCCCTTATCGGAGCAGTTGTGTCTCTGTCGGTCCTTATCGAAGCAGTTTTGTCTCTGTTGGTCCTTATCGGAGCAGCTTTGTCTCTGTCGACCCATATTTTGAACAACTTTGTCTCAGTTGGTCCATTTCTGAACAGCTTTGTCTCGGTCGGCCCATATCTGAACAGCTTTGTCTCGGTCGGCCCATATCTGAACAGCTTTGTCTCGGTCGGCCCATATCTGAACAGCTTTGTCTCGGTCGGCCCAACTCCAAACATCTTTGTCTCAGTCGGTCCAACTCCAAACATCTTTGTCTCAGTCGGCCCAACTCCAAACATCTTTGTCTCAGTCGGCCCAACTCCAAACATCTTTGTCTCAGTCGGCCCAACTCCAAACATATTTGTCTCAGTCGGCCCAACTCCAAACATCTTTGTCTCAGTCGGCCCAACTCCAAACATCTTTGTCTCAGTCGGCCCATATCCTAACATCTGTCTCAGTCGGTCCATATCCTAACAGCTTTGTCTCAGTCGGCTCATATTCAATCAGCTTTGTCTCAGTCAGTCCATATCCAATCAGCTTTGTCTCAGTCGGTCCATATCCTAACAGCTTTGTCTCAGTCAGTCCATATCCAATCAGCTTTGTCTCAGTCGGTCCATATCCTAACAGCTTTATCTCAGTCAGTCCATATCCAATCAGCTTTGTCTCAGTCGGTCCATATCCTAACAGCTTTGTCTCAGTCGGTCCATATCCTAACAGCTTTGTCTCAGTCGGTCCATATCCCAACAGCTTTGTCTCAGTCAGTCCATATCCAATCAGCTTTGTCTCAGTCGGTCCATATCCTAACAGCTTTGTCTCAGTCGGTCCATATCCTAACAGCTTTGTCTCAGTCGGTCCATATCCCAACAGCTTTGTCTCAGTCGGTCCATATCCTAACAGCTTTGTCTCAGTCGGTCCATATCCAATCAGCTTTGTCTCAGTCGGTCCATATCCAATCATCTTTGTCTCAGTCAGTCCATATCCAATCAGCTTTGTCTCAGTCGGTCCATATCCTAACAGCTTTGTCTCAGTCGGTCCATATCCTAACAGCTTTGTCTCAGTCGGTCCATATCCCAACAGCTTTGTCTCAGTCGGTCCATATCCTAACAGCTTTGTCTCAGTCGGTCCATATCCAATCAGCTTTGTCTCAGTCAGTCCATATCCAATCAGCTTTGTCTCAGTCGGTCCATATCCAATCAGCTTTGTCTCAGTCAGTCCATATCCAATCAGCTTTGTCTCAGTCGGTCCATATCCTAACAGCTTTGTCTCAGTGGGTCCATATCCTAACAGCTTTGTCTCAGTCGGTCCATATCCCAACAGCTTTGTCTCAGTCGGTCCATATCCTAACAGCTTTGTCTCAGTCGGTCCATATCCAATCAGCTTTGTCTCAGTCGGTCCATATCCTAACAGCTTTGTCTCAGTCGGTCCATATCCAATCAGCTTTGTCTCAGTCAGTCCATATCCTAACAGCTTTGTCTCAGTCGGTCCATATCCTAACAGCTTTGTCTCAGTCGGTCCATATCCCAACAGCTTTGTCTCAGTCGGTCCATATCCAATCAGCTTTGTCTCAGTCGGTCCATATCCCAACAGCTTTGTCTCAGTCGGTCCATATCCAATCAGCTTTGTCTCAGTCGGTCCATATCCTAACAGCTTTGTCTCAGTCGGTCCATATCCTAACAGCTTTGTCTCAGTCGGTCCATATCCAATCAGCTTTGTCTCAGTCGGTCCATATCCCAACAGCTTTGTCTCAGTCGGTCCATATCCTAACAGCTTTGTCTCAGTCGGTCCATATCCAATCAGCTTTGTCTCGGTCCATATTGAAATAAAAGAGTATCCAAAAGAAGGTTAGTGAGATAATGTTTGTGTATTGTGGTTATGTTTTTTATTAGTGGCTGTTCAAGGGGTTTAAGCGACCGCATCAATCACACGCAATGCCAGTTGGAGGAACAAATCGTTCTTCTTCGTGTGTTTGTTACAGAAGTAATCTTGTAAGGCATCATGGATATCTGACTGACTGCCAACATCATGTAGGGAAGCCAAGCAGGCAATGTAGAGAAACCATAAAACAGCTGGAGGGTCAGGGGGGTTAAATGGTTACGGGCAGTCTGGGTGGTGTGTGTGTGTGTGTGTGTGTGTGTGTGTGTGTGTGTGTGTGTGTGTGTGTGTGTGTGTGTGTGTGTGTGTGTGTGTGTGTGTGTGTGTGTGTGTGTTGATGTGGCTGCCGTCGTGTGTGGTCAAAGAATAATGAAGCCAGTAAATTGTGGTAGCAGTAGGATAATGTAGTAAATGCCTCAGTGTAGCAGTATGATAATGTAGTAAATTACGCAGTGTTGAGGTAGGATAATGCAGTAAAGGTCTCGGCGCAGCAGTAGGATAATGTAGTAAAAGCAGCATCGCAGCAGTCGGATAATGTAGTAAATGATTCAGTGTAGCAGTATGATAATATAGTAAATGTGTCATCGTGGCAGTATGATAATGTAGTAAATGTGTCAGTGTATCAGTAGGATAATGTAGTAAAGGTATCAGTGTAGCAGTAGGATAATTTAGTAAAGGCCTCAGTGTAGCAGTAGGATAATGTGGTAAAGGTCTCAGTGTAGCAGTAGGATAATGGAGTAAAGGCCCCAGTGTAGCAGTAGGATAATATAGTAAAGGCCTCAGTGTAGCAGTAGGATAATGTAGTAAATGTGTCAGTGCAGCGGTAGGATAATGCAGTAAATGTCCCAGTGTATCAGTAGGATAATGTAGTAAATGTCCAAGTGTAGCGGTAGGATAATGTTGTAAAGGCCTCAGTGTATCAGTAGGATAATGTCGTAAAGGCCTCAATGTATCAGTAGGATAATGTAGTAAAGGTCTCAGTGCAGCAGTAGGATAATGTAGTAAATGGCTCAGTGTAGCAGTAGGATAATGTAGTAAATGTCTCTGTGTAGCTGTATGATAATGTAGTAAATGTGTCCGTGTAGCAGTATGATAATGTAGTAAATATCCCAGTGTAGCAGTATGATAATATAGTAAAGGTCTCAGTTTAGTATGAGAATAGTATGTCTCAGTGTCAGTGGTAAATTACTGTAGAGCAAAGTGCTTTAATGTAAAATCTCTTATGACTGGTGGGTTTAAGGACAGTAGAGAGGATCCACTATTTTGCAGACTTTTATGAAGCTCATATCATGAAAAATGATTAGTTAAAAAAAAAAAAAGTTAATGGAGACCTTAAATAAGAGCTATAACTCAAACGGCCATGTTGAAAATCCTCGTTGTCAGCGCTTTACGGCCATAGATGCCTTTATGACTTCTAACAAAATGTCAGTAGCAACTAAATGACACACCACTGAATAACCAGCTGGAGAGAGAGAGAGAGAAGAGGGAAGACATGTAGTGTGCGTGGTAAATGGCACCCTATTCCCTACATAGCACACTACTTTTAACCAGAGACCTATGGGCCCTATAGGCCCTTGTCTAAAGTAGTGCACTTGGAGCTGCTCAATACTGCCTGGGTGGAGTTCTGAATATACACATTCTTCCTTGTACCAGGAGAAAAGTAAAGATTCACTGGCTCATGTCCTCAGTTACTATTTATCCTTCATCCAGGGCTTGTCCGTCCGTCCGTCCCTCCCTCTCTCTCCCTCTCTCCCTCTCCCTGTCCGTCCATCTGTCCCTCCCTCTCCCTCTTTCTCTCCCTCTCTCCCTCTCCCCGTTCGTCCCTCCCTCCCTCTCTCCCCATCCGTCCGTCCGTCCCCCCCTCTCTCTCCCCGTCCCTCCCTCCCTCCCTCTCTCTCTCTCTCTCTCTCTCACCCCCTCTCCCCATCCCTCCCTCCCTCCCTCCCTCTCTCTCTCTCTCTCTCTCTCTCTCTCTCTCTCCCTCTCTCTCTCTCTCTCTCTCTCCCTCTCCCTCTCCCTCTCCCTCTCTAGCAGTGAAAAGGGCATAACAGAGAGATCCTGGTTTTCATGACATAAACTTACTGTATGTAGCATTATGATAAACTGAAATCTAAAACATGACTATCTAATTTCTTAGAATAAATGTTATCTCCAATAAATCAGGGGACTGTACTTATACCAAAGGTAACACATGTGCTTGGAGTGTTTTCCTTTTGAGTGTCCTCTGTCTAGAGGGTTCTACCTGCTTCGGTATCTCAGACAGGCTATCCATGATATCTGTCTAGAGGGTTCTACCTGCTTTGGTATCTCAGACAGGGTATCCATGATATCTGTCTAGAGGGTTCTACGTTCTCTGGTACCTCAGATAGGGTATCCATGATATCTGTCTAGAGGGTTCTACCTCAGACAGGCTATCCATGATATCTGTCTAGAGGGTTCTATCTCAGACAGGCTATCCATGATATCTGTCTAGAGGGTTCTATCTCAGACAGGCTATCCATGATATCTGTCTAGAGGGTTCTATCTCAGACAGGCTGTCCATGATATCTGTCTAGAGGGTTCTACTTGCTCTGGTACCTCAGACAGGGTATCCATGATATCTGTCTAGAGGGTTCTACCTCAGACAGGGTATCCATGATATCTGTCTAGAGGGATCTATCTCAGACAGGGTATCCATGATATCTGTCTAGAGGGATCTATCTCAGACAGAGTATCCATGATATCTGTCTAGAGGGTTCTACTTGCTCTGGTACCTCAGACAGGGTATCCATGATATCTGTCTAGAGGGTTCTACTTGCTCTGGTACCTCAGACAGGGTATCCATGATATCTGTCTAGAGAGTTCTACCTGCTCTGGTACCTCAGACAGGATATCCATGATATCTGTCTAGAGGGTTCTACTTTCTCTGGTACCTCAGACAGACTATCCATGATATCTGTCTAGAGAGTTCTACCTGCTCTGGTACCTCAGACAGGATATCCATGATATCTGTCTAGAGGGTTCTACTTGCTTTGGTATCTCAGACAGGGTATCCATGATATCTGTCTAGAGGGATCTATCTCAGACAGAGTATCCATGATATCTGTCTAGAGGGTTCTATCTCAGACAGAGTATCCATGATATCTGTCTAGAGGGTTCTACTTGCTCTGGTACCTCAGACAGGGTATCCATGATATCTGTCTAGAGGGTTCTACTTGCTCTTGTACCTCAGACAGGCTATCCATGATATCTGTCTAGAGGGTTCTACTTTCTCTGGTACCTCAGACAGGATATCCATGATATCTGTCTAGAGGGTTCTACCTCAGACAGGCTATCCATGATATCTGTCTAGAGGGTTCTACTTTCTCTGGTACCTCAGACAGGATATCCATGATATCTGTCTAGAGGGTTCTACCTCAGACAGGCTATCCATGATATCTGTCTAGAGGGTTCTACTTTCTCTGGTACCTCAGACAGGATATCCATGATATCTGTCTAGAGGGTTCTACCTCAGACAGGCTATCCATGATATCTGTCTAGAGGGTTCTACTTGCTCTGGAACCTCAGACAGGCTATCCATGATATCTGTCTAGAGGGTTCTACTTGCTCTGGAACCTCAGTGGCATCAGAACAAGAACACGCACAATACAACGGCAATGCTTTCGTAATCGTCATCCGAAATGCTAATTTATCATACAATGTTACACTTGACAAATACCATTATCAAAACAGGAAGCCAAATTGTACCTTCATTAAGTCTCCTTTTCGACTCGAAAAGTTTTCCTTTATAAATGCTAATCGTTTACTGTTGAATCTGGGGCCTAATCTACTCCAACTAATTAACGTGTTAAAAACTGATGAAATGTTAACTCTGCATTTTCATTTTTCTTTGCTTGTAATACAATAACTGCAGACCCTGTAAATAAATCAATATTTCCAATCCAACTGTAAAAAAAAAAAACAATTAAGAAAAACAACCGATTCCCTTGGAAAATAACTGAAGAATAATATGTATTAACTGTTCTGCAATCCACAACGGAGACGGATATCAACACAACCCCAGCAGGCAACCGAGCGCTGCTCTTTCAGGCACCGGAATACAGGGGGAAAATGCACCAAACGTGAGGAAAGTGGCACATGCCAATAATGGAGCCGTTTTACACAGCAGGTTAATTGAAGGATTTAATGAGAAACTAACCAATAGAAAAAAAAACGAGCCGTCCATGTCAGAGGCGGAAGAGCTGAGCCCAGTTAAAGTTTCTCTGTGTAACGTTGTGTTTGGATTGTGTGTGTGTGCGTGTGTGTGTTTTGTGTGTGCGTGCGTGTGTGTTTTGTGTGTTTTGTGTGTGTGTGTGTGTGTGTGTGTGTGTGTTTTGTGCTTGTGTGTGTGTTTTGTGTGTGTGTGTGTGTTTTGTGTGTGTGTGTGTGTGTGTGCGTGCGTGTGTGTGTGTTGTGTATGTGTGTGCGTGTGTGTAGCGTATGGTTTGACCACTGAGCCGATGCGGAGAGAGCGGGACACGGCCGTGACTCTGACTGGTCGGCTCGCAGTAAATTGACTTGTTCAAGCCAATGTCATTTATTTTTTAACCCACTGGCACAAAACAGTTTCCTGTTTCTATCGGCCGTTTGCAGACGACGGTAGCGTTGTGATTGGGGTCATAGAGTAAACGTTTGATTGGTCTGCCATCATTAGGTCTTCCGCACTTTGATGTAGGTCAGTAGTATGAGCTGTAATTTATTGTGATCCAATCAGGTTTGTCGATAAAGAGGCGTGATGTAGCCAGAAAAACAACTCCAACATCACAGTGGAAGTATCGTCATCAGTTGAAAGTTGTGAAAGGTGTAAGACACAACAAGGCCTGTAGATAACAGCTAATGTGGTAGCAGGTCTGTAGAGAACAGGTAATGTGGTAGCAGGTCTGTAGAGAACAGGTAATGTGGTAGCAGGTCTGTAGATAACAGATAATGTGGTAGTTGGTCTGTAGAGAACAGGTAATGTGGTAGCAGGTCGGTAGAGAACAGGTAATGTGATAGCAGGTCAGTAGATAACAGCTAATGTGGTAGCAGGTCTGTAGATAACAGGTAATGTGGTAGCAGGTCTGTAGATAACAGGTAATGTGGTAGCAGGTCTGTAGATAACAGGTAATGTGGTAGCAGGTCTGTAGAGAACAGGTAATGTGATAGCAGGTCAGTAGATAACAGGTAATGTGGAAGCAGGTCTGTAGAGAACAGGTCATGTGATAGCAGGACAGGTAATGTGGTAGCAGGTCTGTAGATAACAGGTAATGTGGTAGCAGGTCTGTAGAGAACAGGTAATGTGAAAGCAGGTCAGTAGATAACAGGTAATGTGGTAGAAGGTCGGTAGATAACAGGTAATGTGAAAGCAGGTCAGTAGATAACAGGTAATGTGGTAGCAGGTCTGTAGAGAACAGGTAATGTGGTAGCAGGTCTGTAGATAACTGGTAATGTGGTAGCAGGTCGGTAGATAACAGGTAATGTGGTAGCAGGTCGGTAGATAACAGGTAATGTGATAGCAGGTCTGTAGAGAACAGGTAATGTGGTAGCAGGTCTGTAGAGAACAGGTAATGTGGTAGCAGGTCTGTAGATAACAGGTAATGTGGTAGCAGGTCTGTAAAGAACAGGTAATGTGACAGCAGGTCTGTAGATAACAGGTAATGTGGTAGCAGGTCTGTAGATAACAGATAATGTGGTAGCAGGTCTGTAGAGAACAGGTAATGTGGTAGCAGGTCTGTAGGTAATGTGATAGGGAGGAAACAGTCGAGTATTTCAGAGGATGGTTCTGTACACCTCCATTTAGGTTTTACTGTATGGTCTGCTGTACTAGTAGCTCACTACAAACATGGCCTGAATTCCAGGTAGGCAGACCTAGCCAATGACAGTAAAGAGCCAAAGCTTGCAACACACAACACACTGTCCCATTCTCTGTCAGGGAATTTCATGAGTTGAATTTGGCAATTTTTTGGGTATTTGCATGTGTGTGAATATGTCAGCATTTCCATTTTCAATGCTGCGTTTTAAAGAACAACTACTACTACTACTACTACCACACACACACACACACACACACACACGCACACACACACACACACACAAAAACAACCCAGAAAGGATACTTTTAGAGGCTCTGCATTCCTAACTGGGCCGCTATGGCATCACACACCATTGACTCAACCAGTGGTCCATGTAGAATAACATGGCACTTTGTTAATTCCAAATACCACAACCAGGAGCACACATAAACTGACAAGTATATTGAAAACCTTTGGCATGCTTTTCATGTAAGGTCAATGCCTTAGAACAAAACACAGTCCTTGGAAAGGTAAGACATATCTAACAGTAGATAGTCCTCTCCTTGGAAACCTCTCGTTAGAATTCTCTCTTTAGAAACCTCTCCTTGGAACCCTCTCTTTAGAACCCTCTCTTTAGAACCCTCTCTTTGGAACCCTCTACGTGGAACCCTCTCTTTAGAACCCTCTCTTTAGAAACCTCTCCTTGGAACCCTCTCATAGGATCCCTCTCTTCAGAACTGACTCTTTGGAACCCTCTCCGTTTAACAATCTCTTTAGAACCCTCTCTTTAGAACCCTCTCCTTGGAACCCTCTCATAGGATCCCTCTCTTTAGAACCCTCTCTTTAGAACCCTCTCCTTGGAACCCTCTCTTTATAACCCTCTCTTTAGAACCCTCTCCTTGGAACCCTCTCATAGGATCCCTCTCTTTAGAACCCTCTCTTTAGAACCCTCTCCTTGGAACCCTCTCATAGGATCCCTCTCTTTAGAACCCTCTCTTTAGAACCCTCTCTTTTGAACCCTCTCTTTAGAACCCTCTCCTTGGAACCCTCTCTTTTGAACCCTCTCCTTGGAAGGATCTCCTTGTCCTTTAGAATGAACAGTAACAATATTCCGTGCCAATGATTCAGAAAGCTCTATATTTTGTCTTTATGAACCGTGCCAAACTAACTGTCATGGAAAATGACACTGAACTCTGTCTCTCTCTGTCTGTCTCTCTCTCTCTGTCTCTCTTTCTCTCTGTCTCTCTTTCTCTCTGTCTCTCTGTCTCTCTGTCTCTCTCTTTTGTCTCTCTGTCTCTCTCTCTCTCTCTGTCTCTCTGTCTCTCTGTCTCTCTGTCTCTCTCTTTTGTCTCTCTGTCTCTCTCTCTCTCTCTGTCTCTCTCTGTCTCTCTGTCTCTCTCTCTCTCTCTCTCTCTCTCTCTCTCTCTGTCTCTCTGTCTCTCTCTGTCTCTCTCTCTGTCTCTCTCTCTCTCTCTCTCTCTCTCTCTGTCTCTCTGTCTCTCTCACTGTCTCTTTGTCTCTCTGTCTCTCTCTGTCTCTCTCTCTCTGTCTCTCTGTCTCTATCTCTCTTTCTCTCTCTCTCTCAGTCTCTCTCGCTGTCTCTGTCTCTCTCTCTCTCTCTATCTCGCTGGTCACTGTTCAACAAGATCCACATCCATACAATGAGACATGCTCTCCCTATGTATCTACAATTTGGAGTTTATCCATTAATGCAGAATTAGTGGGTTGCCTGTGCACAGTGATGTTAAACACGACCTGCACTGGAAATCAATATGCTGCCCAAGTAACTGGCCCTGTAGTATTTTAACAGAGCTAAATTGCATTACAGGGTGTTAAGTTGGTGTGGAACCAGTTTATCTTCAGGCTTTTACATTACTGAGTGGCAAAAAGAGAGAGACAGAGGTACAGAGAGAGAGACGGAGAGAACTAGAAAGAGACAGAGAAACGGAGAGAAGGGGAAAGAGTGATGGATAGAGGGAGAAAGAGTGATGGATAGAGGGAGAAAGAGTGATGGAGAGAGGGAGAAAGAGTGATGGAGAGAGGGAGAAAGAGTGATGGAGAGAGGGAGAAAGAGAAAAGGAAAGAGAAAAGAGAGATGGAGAGAGGGAAAAAGAGAGAGAGAAAAAGAGATGGAGAGAGGGCGAAAGAGTGATGGAGAAAGGGAGAAAGAGAAAAGAAAGAGAAAAGAGAAATGGAGAGAGGGAAAAAGAGAGAGAGGTAGAGAGAGGGAGAAAGAGAGAGAGGTGGAGAGAGGGAGAAAGAGAGAGAGGTGGAGAGAGGGAGAAAGAGAGAGTGGAGAGAGGGAGAAAGAGAGAGAGGTGGAGAGAGGGAGAGAGAGAGGTGGAGAGAGGGAGAAAGAGAGAGAGGTGGAGAGAGGGAGAAAGAGAGAGTGGAGAGAGGGAGAAAGAGAGAGAGGTGGAGAGAGGGAGAATGAGAGAGAGAGGTGGAGAGAGGGAGAAAGATAGTAATAGTGGTGGGGAAATTAGACTTACTCATTGGAGTGGTGTCCAACTGGACTCTCTGTCTCTCCTGGAGAAGATGGAGCCAATAGACAAGGACTCCTTGTTCATGGTTGTAGTATTTCTTTTTTTATTTATTTCTCACATTAGCTCAAAACATCCTTTGCATTATTACATTATTACCAAATAACTTTGAGATAATAGTAATGCAGTAAATCCCCAACACTTTGACCAGAAACACGACTTTCCTGTATTGAGTCCTTTGTTCGTACCCCTCAAGGCAGTTCCACTTATCCCAGCTGCAAGAGGCCGCCGTCAGAGAAGAGGTATTTGGAGGGGACTCAAGAGTTCGATTCAGGAGGCATGCATACCACCCCACGTATACACTACTGTAATGTTAAGATCTCCCTTCACTGGATCTTTACACCACATCCAGCTGATGTTTGGCGTTGCGCCAAGTGATTTTAGGATTGTGTGTGGAAACCCATTTAATGAAGCTTCTGAAGTACCGATCTTTTGCTGATGGTGCTTCCGGAGGCAGTTTGGAACTTGGCTGTGGGAGTTACATTTTTACGCGCTAGGCTCTTCGGCACGCGGCGGTCCCGTTTTGTGAGCTTGTGTGGCCACTTCGCGGCTAGACGTTTCCACTTTACAAGGCTGAAATTAGACGAACTGACAGGCTTGTTGTGGATGATGCGAATTTTCGCAGCTTTTTGTTAAAAATCGCACAACATTTCAATGTCCTGCTACTCATGGCAGGAATATAGTATATGCATATGATAAGTATGTGTGGATAGAAAACACTCTGAAGTTTCTAAAACTGGTTAAATCGGGTCTGTGGCTATAACAGAACGTGTTTAGGAGTAAAAATCCCTGGTAAAACTGTTTACCAAAAACAAAAACAAAAATATTTGTCGGCCATTCAATTCAATATATGCGAACCCCCTGTAAACGCCTACAGCTTCCACACGATGCCACCATTGCTATCAATAACAGAATCATTTATCCCTGGTTGCAACACAAATAGACCCTTCTTCTGACGCACCACAGTATGTTGTGAAACTGAAAAAATGGACGATGTTTTCCAGACTTGCTGCTATCGAATACACATCGCCCCGTGATCAATTTGATACATCATTAACGTTTATTAATACCTAAAGTTGGTTTAGAAACATCGTTTGAAGTGATTTGTAAAAGTTTATAGGCGACTTGTGTAATTTTAAAAAGTGACGTTGCGTCTTGTAAATGGACTTTTTG
Organism: Oncorhynchus mykiss; assembly: GCF_013265735.2. Lineage (NCBI taxonomy): Eukaryota > Metazoa > Chordata > Actinopteri > Salmoniformes > Salmonidae > Oncorhynchus > Oncorhynchus mykiss. The sequence continues at coordinate 4,747,468 of NC_048587.1, read as the reverse complement.
CAGCATCAGACTGGCCTTCAGCAAATTACATTTTGGGTATACAATGACGGATTTAATCGGGAAAAATACCCAATTGTGATGTTTATGGGACATATAGGAGTGCCAACAAAGAAGCTCGTCCAAGCTAATGAATGTTTTATATTTTATTTCTGCGTTTTGGGTAGCGCCGGCTACCGCAAAATCTGTTGTTTACGTGTCGTGCTGGTATTTTCGGGGGTGCATGCTATCAGATAATAGCTTCTCATGCTTTCGCCGAAAAGCATTTTACAAATCTGACTTGGTGGCTAGATTCACAACGAGTGTAGCTTTAATTCAGTACCTGGCATGTGTATTTTTATGAAAGTTTGAGATTTAACGAGTACAAAGTAAAGTACTATAGGTGGCGCTCTGAAAATTCCGCTGAGCGGTCCCTCTGCAGGGATCACCTCCATAAGAAGTTTAAAATTCTTGTTCATCTAACTGCACTGTTCAATTTACAGTAGCTATTACCGTGAACAAATACTATTGTTTGAGGAGAGTACACAACAACAAACCCTTTATCACGGCAACTGGTTTAATACATTCACCCCTGAAGGTAAATAATGTACTTCCATTCAGTAATCTGTCTCTGATTTGTCATCCTGAGGGTCCCAGAGATAAAATGCAGCATATTTAAAAAAATAAAATAATAATAATAATCTATTTTTATATTCAAATGTAGGAACTGGGTTCTACAGTTTGAACACCACTGTTGTCTCTGGATCTACACACACCTCGCCCGGCCATCTAGATGTGTGAAAGTTAGTGTATAAGCTAATGATCCATCACGTTTGACATTCCTGGGAGAGTGTAAACATACATTTTGTATTACCATTTTTTTTTAATTGTTGGTATGTTCTCTATAGTTATGTACTTGAAAATGTACCAATTGACCAATTCGGCACATTTGGGCATACAAAATATTGTCCAGTATTGCAATGCTTCACTAGATCAATCTGACATGTTGCACACACACCGCTGCCATCTAGTGGCCAAAATCGAAATTGCGCCTGACCTGGAAAACTATATTATGGCCTTTCTCTTGCATTTCAATGAGGTTTAAAAAATAAGTAAAAGAAAACACGTGTTTTTTTCCCATTGTATTATCTTTTACCAGATCTAATGTGTTATATTCTGTTACATTAATGTAACATTTCCACAAACTTCAAAGTGTTTCCTTTCAAATGGTATCAAGAATATGCATATCCTTGCTTCAGGTCCTGAACTACAGGCAGTTAGATTTAGGTATGTCATTTAGGTGAATTATTATTAAGAGGATCATATGACCTCCTCCTCATCTGACACCCCAGACCCAATGTAATTTGCATACCGCTCCAATGGATCCACGGATGACACAGTCGCCATCACACTTCACACTGCCCTGTCCAAGCTGGACAAAAAAATAAACAAATAAACTTTTTAAGAATGCTGTTCATTGACTACAGCTCAGCCTTCAACACCATAGTACCCTCCAAGCTCATCATTAAGCTCAGCGCCCTGGCTCTGAACCCCGCCCTGTGCAACTGGGTTCTGGACTTCCTGAATGGCCGCCCCCAGGTGGTGAAGGTAGGCAACAACACCTCCACTATACTCATCCTCAGCACAGGGGCCCAACAAGGGTGTGCACTCAGCCCCTTCCTGTACTCCCTGTCCACCTATGACTGCGTGGCCATTCACTTCTCCGAACTCAATCATCAAGTTTGCGGACAACACAACAGTGGTAGACCTAATTAACCTAATTAACCTAATTGCCTGGTGGAGAGGTGCCAGGAAAATAATCTCTCCCTCAACGTCAACCAAACAATGGAGCTGACCGTGGACTTCAGGAGTTAGCAGAGGGAGCCTCCGTACACATCTATGGGGCCGAAGTGGAGAAGGTGAAAAGTGTCAAGTTCCTTCGACGTTACACATCACTGACAATCTGAAATGGTCCACAGGAAGTGGCACAGGAAGTGTGGTGAAGAAGGGGAAACAGTTCAACCTCAGGAGGCTGAAGAAATTCCGCTTGGCCCGTAAGACCCTCACAAACTTTTACAGATGCACCATCGAGAGCATCCTGTCGGGCTGTATCACCACCTGGTACGGAAAATGCACCGTCCGCAACCACAGGGCTCTTCAGAGTGTGGTGCGGTCTTCCCAAAGCATCACCGGGGGGGTGGCACACTGCCTGCCCTCCAGGACATATACAGCACCCGGTGACACAGCAAGGCCAAGAAGATCATCAAGGACCACAGCCACCTGAAACACGGCCTGTTCACCCAGCTATCATCTAGAAGATCATCAAGGACCACAGCCACCTGAACCACGGCCTGTTCACCCCGCTACCATCCAGAAGGCGAGGTCAATACAGGTGCCTCAAAGCTGGATATATTATGTACTATGTGTATATCTGATGTGTATATCTGATGTGTATATCTGATGTGTATACCTGATGTGTATACCTGATGTGTAAATCTGATGTTTCACGACTTCTGCCGAAGTCGTTGTCTCTCCTTGTTCGGGCGGTCAAGATCACCGGTCTTCTTGCCATCATTGATCCATTTTTCATTTTCCATTGGTTTTGTCTTGTCTTCTTCGTTCACACCTGGTACCAATCCCATTCATTACCTGTTGTCTATTTAGCCCTCTGTTTCCCCTCATGTCTTGGTCAGAGATAGTTAGTTATTGTTTTGGTGTTGTTTTGGTGTTGTTTGTATTGGTGCGTCGGGTCCTCCAGAGATAGTTAGTTATTGTTTTGGTGTTGTTTGTATTGGTGCGTCGGGTCCTCCAGAGATAGTTAGTTATTGTTTTGGTGTTGTTTGTATTGGTGCGTTGGGTCCTCCAGAGATAGTTAGTTATTGTTTTGGTGTTGTTTGTATTGGTGCGGTGGGGCCTCCAGAGATAGTTATTGTTTTGGTGTTGTTTGTATTGGTGCGTCGGGTCCTCCAGAGATAGTTGGTTATTGTTTTGGTGTTGTTTGTATTGGTGCGTCGGGTCCTCCAGAGATAGTTAGTTATTGTTTTGGTGTTGTTTTGGTGTTGTTTGTATTGGTGCGTCGGGGCCTCCAGAGATAGTTAGTTATTGTTTTGGTGTTCTTTGTATTGGTGCATCGGGTCCTCCAGAGATAGTTAGTTATTGTTTTGGTGTTGTTTGTATTGGTGCGTCGGGGCCTCCAGAGATAGTTAGTTATTGTTTTGGTGTTGTTTGTAATGGTGCGTCGGGTCCTCCAGAGATAGTTAGTTATTGTTTTGGTGTTGTTTGGTGTTGTTTTTTTTTTCGGTTGTTTTGGTGTTGTTTGGTGTTGTTTGGGGTTGTTTTGGTGTTGTTTGGGGTTGTTTTGGTGTTGTTTGATGTTGTTTGGGGTTGTTTGGGGTTGTTTTGGTGTTGTTTGGGGTTGTTTTTGTGTTGTTTGGTGTTGTTTGGTGTTGTTTGGGGTTGTTTTTGTGTTGTTTGGTGTTGTTTGGTGTTGTTTGGTGTTGTTTGGTGTTGTTTGGGGTTGTTTGGTGTTGTTTGGTGTTGTTTGGTGTTGTTTGGTGTTGTTTGGTGTTGTTTGGTGTTGTTTGGGGTTGTTTGGTGTTGTTTGGTGTTGTTTGGTGTTGTTTGGTGTTGTTTTTTTACATCATTAAACTACTCCATTTTACCAAGATAAATTATCCTGCGCCTGACTTCCTTGCCACCGATACACACGCCTATGATATGCATACCTGATGTGTATACCTGATGTGTACTAGTGGGGGTGGGGCCACTGTCTACAACATGCGTTCGTCACATTTAGAAAATGAGGGCATTTGCAAATTGATTTTCAGCATTTTTCAGCAGACAATCATGAAATATGTAAATGGCAATGTAAAAATCATATAAAAATAAAAGAACATTCTCCTGGTGGGAATGCTGTTCTGTTTACAGTATTTACCTGTTCATATAGGAACATTTAAAACACATTTTCAACTTGTACAATAAGCAGGTAACATGGCTGTAGGGCATTCAGCAAACAGGTTAAAAATCTAAAATGTGTAATTAAATGACTGTTAATATTATTTCCCAGAAGTAACAGTGCTTTCTGTACTGATATGAAACACGATGTACTGTCAGGTCAGGAATAATCAACACAATGATTGTTTAATGGCTGTATTGTTCATGTAGTGGTGTGATTGGCTGTATTGTTCATGTAGTGGTGTGATTGGCTGTATTGTTCATGTAGTGGTGTGATTGGCTGTATTGTTCATGTAGTGGTGTGATTGGCTGTATTGTTCATGTAGTGGTGTGATTGGCTGTATTGTTCATGTAGTGGTGTGATTGGCTGTATTGTTCATGTAGTGGTGTGAATGGCTGTATTGTTCATGTAGTGGTGTGATTGGCTGTATTGTTCATGTAGTGGTGTGATTGGCTGTATTGTTCATGTAGTGGTGTGATTGGCCGTATGGCTCATGTAGTGGTGTGAATGGCTGTATTGTTCATGTAGTGGTGTGATTGGCTGTATTGTTCATGTAGTGGTGTGATTGGCTGTATTGTTCATGTAGTGGTGTGATTGGCTGTATTGTTCATGTAGTGGTGTGATTGGCTGTATTGTTCATGTAGTGGTGTGAATGGCTGTATTGTTCATGTAGTGGTGTGAATGGCTGTATTGTTCATGTAGTGGTGTGATTGGCTGTATTGTTCGTGTAGTGGTGTGATTGGCTGTATTGTTCATGTAGTGGTGTGATTGGCTGTATTGTTCATGTAGTGGTGTGATTGGCTGTATTGTTCATGTAGTGGTGTGAATGGCTGTATTGTTCATGTAGTGGTGTGATTGGCTGTATTGTTCATGTAGTGGTGTGATTGGCTGTATTGTTCATGTAGTGGTGTGATTGGCTGTATTGTTCATGTAGTGGTGTGATTGGCTGTATTGTTCATGTAGTGGTGTGATTGGCTGTATTGTTCATGTAGTGGTGTGATTGGCTGTATTGTTCATGTAGTGGTGTGATTGGCTGTATTGTTCATGTAGTGGTGTGATTGGCTGTATTGTTCATGTAGTGGTGTGATTGGCTGTATTGTTCATGTAGTGGTGTGAATGGCTGTATTGTTCATGTAGTGGTGTGATTGGCTGTATTGTTCATGTAGTGGTGTGATTGGCTGTATTGTTCATGTAGTGGTGTGATTGGCTGTATTGTTCATGTAGTGGTGTGATTGGCTGTATTGTTCATGTAGTGGTGTGATTGGCTGTATTGTTCATGTAGTGGTGTGAATGGCTGTATTGTTCATGTAGTGGTGTGATTGGCTGTATTGTTCATGTAGTGGTGTGATTGGCTGTATTGTTCATGTAGTGGTGTGATTGGCTGTATTGTTCATGTAGTGGTGTGATTGGCTGTATTGTTCATGTAGTGGTGTGATTGGCTGTATTGTTCATGTAGTGGTGTGATTGGCTGTATTGTTCATGTAGTGGTGTGAATGGCTGTATTGTTCATGTAGTGGTGTGATTGGCTGTATTGTTCATGTAGTGGTGTGATTGGCTGTATTGTTCATGTAGTGGTGTGATTGGCTGTATTGTTCATGTAGTGGTGTGATTGGCTGTATTGTTCATGTAGTGGTGTGATTGGCTGTATTGTTCATGTAGTGGTGTGAATGGCTGTATTGTTCATGTAGTGGTGTGATTGGCTGTATTGTTCATGTAGTGGTGTGATTGGCTGTATTGTTCATGTAGTGGTGTGATTGGCTGTATTGTTCATGTAGTGGTGTGAATGGCTGTATTGTTCATGTAGTGGTGTGATTGGCTGTATTGTTCATGTAGTGGTGTGATTGGCTGTATTGTTCATGTAGTGGTGTGATTGGCTGTATTGTTCATGTAGTGGTGTGATTGGCTGTATTGTTCATGTAGTGGTGTGATTGGCCGTATGGCTCATGTAGTGGTGTGAATGGCTGTATTGTTCATGTAGTGGTGTGATTGGCCGTATGGCTCATGTAGTGGTGTGATTGGCTGTATTGTTCATGTAGTGGTGTGATTGGCTGTATTGTTCATGTAGTGGTGTGATTGGCTGTATTGTTCATGTAGTGGTGTGATTGGCTGTATTGTTCATGTAGTGGTGTGATTGGCTGTATTGTTCATGTAGTGGTGTGATTGGCTGTATTGTTCATGTAGTGGTGTGATTGGCTGTATTGTTCATGTAGTGGTGTGATTGGCTGTATTGTTCATGTAGTGGTGTGATTGGCTGTATTGTTCATGTAGTGGTGTGATTGGCTGTATTGTTCATGTAGTGGTGTGATTGGCTGTATTGTTCATGTAGTGGTGTGATTGGCTGTATTGTTCATGTAGTGGTGTGATTGGCTGTATTGTTCATGTAGTGGTGTGATTGGCTGTATTGTTCATGTAGTGGTGTGATTGGCTGTATTGTTCATGTAGTGGTGTGATTGGCTGTATTGTTCATGTAGTGGTGTGATTGGCTGTATTGTTCATGTAGTGGTGTGATTGGCCGTATGGCTCATGTAGTGGTGTGAATGGCTGTATTGTTCATGTAGTGGTGTGATTGGCTGTATTGTTCATGTAGTGGTGTGATTGGCTGTATTGTTCATGTAGTGGTGTGATTGGCTGTATTGTTCATGTAGTGGTGTGATTGGCTGTATTGTTCATGTAGTGGTGTGATTGGCTGTATTGTTCATGTAGTGGTGTGAATGGCTGTATTGTTCATGTAGTGGTGTGATTGGCTGTATTGTTCATGTAGTGGTGTGATTGGCTGTATTGTTCATGTAGTGGTGTGATTGGCTGTATTGTTCATGTAGTGGTGTGAATGGCTGTATTGTTCATGTAGTGGTGTGATTGGCTGTATTGTTCATGTAGTGGTGTGATTGGCTGTATTGTTCATGTAGTGGTGTGATTGGCTGTATTGTTCATGTAGTGGTGTGATTGGCTGTATTGTTCATGTAGTGGTGTGATTGGCTGTATTGTTCATGTAGTGGTGTGAATGGCTGTATTGTTCATGTAGTGGTGTGATTGGCTGTATTGTTCATGTAGTGGTGTGATTGGCTGTATTGTTCATGTAGTGGTGTGATTGGCTGTATTGTTCATGTAGTGGTGTGAATGGCTGTATTGTTCATGTAGTGGTGTGATTGGCTGTATTGTTCATGTAGTGGTGTGATTGGCTGTATTGTTCATGTAGTGGTGTGATTGGCTGTATTGTTCATGTAGTGGTGTGATTGGCTGTATTGTTCATGTAGTGGTGTGATTGGCCGTATGGCTCATGTAGTGGTGTGAATGGCTGTATTGTTCATGTAGTGGTGTGATTGGCCGTATGGCTCATGTAGTGGTGTGATTGGCTGTATTGTTCATGTAGTGGTGTGATTGGCTGTATTGTTCATGTAGTGGTGTGATTGGCTGTATTGTTCATGTAGTGGTGTGATTGGCTGTATTGTTCATGTAGTGGTGTGATTGGCTGTATTGTTCATGTAGTGGTGTGATTGGCTGTATTGTTCATGTAGTGGTGTGATTGGCTGTATTGTTCATGTAGTGGTGTGATTGGCTGTATTGTTCATGTAGTGGTGTGATTGGCTGTATTGTTCATGTAGTGGTGTGATTGGCTGTATTGTTCATGTAGTGGTGTGATTGGCTGTATTGTTCATGTAGTGGTGTGATTGGCTGTATTGTTCATGTAGTGGTGTGATTGGCTGTATTGTTCATGTAGTGGTGTGATTGGCTGTATTGTTCATGTAGTGGTGTGATTGGCTGTATTGTTCATGTAGTGGTGTGATTGGCTGTATTGTTCATGTAGTGGTGTGATTGGCTGTATTGTTCATGTAGTGGTGTGATTGGCCGTATGGCTCATGTAGTGGTGTGAATGGCTGTATTGTTCATGTAGTGGTGTGATTGGCTGTATTGTTCATGTAGTGGTGTGATTGGCTGTATTGTTCATGTAGTGGTGTGATTGGCTGTATTGTTCATGTAGTGGTGTGATTGGCCGTATGGCTCATGTAGTGGTGTGAATGGCTGTATTGTTCATGTAGTGGTGTGATTGGCTGTATTGTTCATGTAGTGGTGTGATTGGCTGTATTGTTCATGTAGTGGTGTGATTGGCCGTATGGCTCATGTAGTGGTGTGAATGGCTGTATTGTTCATGTAGTGGTGTGATTGGCCGTATGGCTCATGTAGTGGTGTGATTGGCTGTATTGTTCATGTAGTGGTGTGATTGGCCGTATGGCTCATGTAGTGGTGTGAATGGCTGTATTGTTCATGTAGTGGTGTGATTGGCCGTATGGCTCATGTAGTGGTGTGATTGGCTGTATTGTTCATGTAGTGGTGTGATTGGCCGTATGGCTCATGTAGTGGTGTGATTGGCTGTATTGTTCATGTAGTGGTGTGATTGGCCGTATGGCTCATGTAGTGGTGTGATTGGCCGTATGGCTCATGTAGTGCTGTGATTGGCCGTATGGCTCCTGTAGTGGTGTGATTGGCTGTGTGGCTCATGTAGTGGTGTGGTTGGCTGTATGGCTCATGTAGTGGTGTGATTGGCTGTGTGGCTCATGTAGTGGTGTGATTGGCTGTATGGCTCCTGTAGTGCTGTGATTGGCCGTATGGCTCATGTAGTGCTGTGATTGGCCGTATGGCTCCTGTAGCGGTGTGATTGGCTGTGTGGCTCATGTTGCGGTGTGATTGGCTGTATGGCTCACGTAGTGCTGTGATTGGCCGTATGGCTCATGTAGTGCTGTGATTGGCTGGAAGCTTGCTGGTTCAAGCCCTTGGCCCGGCGACACGAAAATGGGAAAGGAAGTGAATTGGAATCTCCTCCCGTTCTGCCCTTGATCAAGGCACTTAACCCCCACAATTCCTCTCCATTCAGACACACTCCACTGCAGCTGACCCCGTGCCACTCAACTTGTGTTTTTATACCTGGGGGTGTTGAAAAAAGGCAGAAGACACGTTTCTATTCTAACCAACGGACAACAACGTCTCTGCTCTATATTATATTCCTATATGAGAGAGCTGCGTGCTTGGCTTGGCTTGCTGTAGTGGTGTGGCTCTTGTACATACTTAAGACAGATTGACTGATGTCAGTGAGTTCTGTGTTTGGATGTGGCTCCTGAATGAGCAGCCTACGAGTGTTCAGCAGAGTTCCCGGCTGTGTCTCCTCTCCTGAATGAGGAGCCTACGAGTGTTCAGCAGAGTTCCCGGCTGTGTCTCCTCTCCTGAATGAGGAGCCTACGAGTGTTCAGCAGAGTTCCCGGCTGTGTCTCCTCTCCTGAATGAGGAGCCTACGAGTGTTCAGCAGAGTTCCCGGCTGTGTCTCCTCTCCTGAATGAGGAGCCTACGAGTGTTCAGCAGAGTTCCCGGCTGTGTCTCCTCTCCTGAATGAGCAGCCTATGAGTGTTCAGCAAGTAGTAGTGTAGTGTTCTCAAGTAGTAGTGTAGTAGTACAGTAGTATAGTAGTTTAGTAGTATAGTAGTATAGTAGTATAGTAGTTTAGTAATATAGTAGTATAGCACTGTAGTAGTAGTGTAGTAGTATAGTAGTATAGTAGTTTAGTAGTATAGTAGTATAGAAGTATAGAAGTATAGTAGTTCAGTAGTTCAGTAGTATAGTAGTATAGTAGTATAGTAGTATAGTAGTTTAGTAGTATAGTAGTATAGCACTGTAGTAGTGTAGTAGTGTAGTAGGATAGTAGTGTAGCGGTGTTGTTGTGTAGTGGTGTAGTAGTATAGTTGTGTAGTAGTGTAGCAGTATAGTTGTGTAGTAGTGTAGCAGTATAGTTGTGTAGTAGTGTAGTAGTGTTCTCCTGTAGTAGTGTAGTAGTGTAGTAGTGTAGTTTTGTAGTTGTGTAGTTGTGTAGTAGTGTAGTAGTATAGTAGTGTAGTAGTGTTCTCCTGTAGTAGTAGTGTATTAGTGTAGTAGTAGTGTAGTGCCTGCCTGCCTGCCTGCCTGCCTGCCTGCCTGCCTGCCTGCCTGCCTGCCTGCCTCCCTCCCTCCCTCCCTCCCTCCCTCCCTCCCTCCCTCCCTCCCTCCCATGGGAAACATATGTTAACATTGCCAAAGCAATTGAGGTAGATAATATACAACAGTGAAATAAACAATAAAAATGAACAGTAAATATTACACTCACAGAAGTTCCAAAAGAATAAAGACGTTTCAAATGTCATACTATGTCTATATACAGTGTTGTAACGATTAAAGTACAAAATGGAAAATAAATAAGCATACATTTGAGTTGTATTTACAATAGAGTTTGTTCTTCACTGGTTGACCTTTTCTTGTGGCAACAGGTCACACATATTGCTGCTGTGATGTCACACTGTGGAATTCCACCCAGTAGATATGGGAGTTTATCAGAATATGGATTATTTTCAATTTTTTTGGTGGATCTGTGTAATCTGAGGGAAATATGTGTCTCTTTTATGGTCATACATTGGGCAGGAGGTTAGGAAGTGCAGCTCAGTTTCCAACTCATTTTGTGGGCAGTGAGCACATAGCCTGTCTTCTCTTGAGAGCCGTGTCTGCCTACGGCGGCCTTTCTCAATAGCAAGGCTATGCTCACTGAGTCTGTACATAGTCAAAGCTTTCCTTAAGTTTGGGTCAGTCAGAGTGGTCAGGTATTCTGCCACTGTGTACTCTCTGTTTAGGGCCAAATAGCATTCTAGTTTGCTTGGTTTCTTTGTGAATTCTTTCCAATGTGTCAAGTAATTATCTTTTTGTTTTCTCATGATTTGGTTGGGTCTAATTGTGTTGCTCTTCCTGGGGCTCTGTGGGGTGTGTTTGTGTTTGTGAACAGAGCCCCAGGACCAGCTTGCTTAGGGGACTCTTCTCCAGGTTAATCTCTCTGTAGGTGATGGCTTTGTTATGGAAGATTTGGGAATCGCTTCCTTTAGGTGGTTGTAGAATTGAATGGCTCTGTTCTGGATTATGATAATTAGTGGGTATCGACCCTCTGGGCTCTATGACTGATTCAAGTATTTTTATCCAAATCCTAATTGGTATGTTGAATTTTATGTTCCTTTTGATGGCATAGAATGCCCTTCTTGCCTTGTCTCTCAGCTCGTTCACAGCTTTGTGGAAGTTACCTGTGGCGCTGATGGCGCAAACAGTAGACATTTGACTTCAGATGCTAGTAGGGTGAGGCCGGGTGCTGCAGACTTTTCTAGTGCCCGCGCCAATTCGTTGATATATATGTTGAAGAGGGTGGGGCTTAAGCTGCATCCCTGTCTCTACCCCCGGCCCTGTGGAAAGAAATGTGTGTGTTTTTTGCCAATTTTAACCGCACACTTGTTGTTTGTGTACATGGATGTAATAATGCCGTATGTTTTTCCCTCAACACCACTTTCCATCAATTTGTATAGCAACACCACTTTCCATCAATTTGCAAAGCAATTTGTCTATCTATCTATCTATCTATCTATCTATCTATCTATCTATCTATCTATGTATGTAGATGCAGGGCCTTAGACCGCTGCGCCACAATTTATCCCAAAATATCTTTATTCCTTTCCTCGACATCTCTCCCTCTCTC